>NC_071622.1:36519553-36534553 GCF_014839835.1 Dryobates pubescens | reverse complement strand
CTGAAAAGGATCATTAGGTTATGCCCCATGCTCATATGAAATCAGTAGTAACATGGGAAATGAGCCTGTCCCCTCCTTTACGGCATTACGGACTCAAGTATTTCACACACAAACAGGGCAGGATCCGCAGCAGAGCGCGCGCTCCTGTGAGCTGGGAGACATGCACCATAAATCAGGATGCGTGTGCGTAATTACAAGCTAGCAGAACAAGTCCCAGGGGTATTTTTAGCATTGTAAAATGTTAGACAGACTTGCTTTCTCCTGCAGAACATTATCCTTTCCACTGCTTCACTCCTAGCTACCAGACAGTTTTGTCGGCCAGACTGCTTGACACGGTAGCAGCATGATAAATGGCAGCTGCAAGAGTATACCATGTTTAATTGCACAATCAGAGCTTAAAACTTTAGATTAAATTGTGCAAAGCCTCTGAACTAATTGTCTGAAAGTGTCTTCAAGGCTGAGAACTTTCTTAGCCAACGTTTGGGTGTGAAAATCAAAGGCTTGGCTTGCAGTATTTTGGGCAGTTAGGTTGGCCTAGGTGAATTGCAGAATTGTTTAGGGTGGAAAAGACCTTTAAGATCATTGAATGCAACCATTAATCTAGCACTACCAAGCCAACCATTAAATCATGTTACTAAGCACCATATCCACACTCTGTTAAATACCTCCAGGGTTGGTTATTCAAGCACTTCCCTGGGCAGCTGGTTCTAATGCTCAACAAACCTTCAAGTGAAGAAATTTTCCCTGGTATCCAATGTAAACCACCCCTGGTGCAACTTGAGGAGGTTTCCTCTCATCTTATTGTTTGTTATTTGGGAAAAGAGAAGGACATCTATCACTCCTCTGGTCTGGGGGAGCTGAATGTACCTGTAGGCCCCTTATAACGAGGTGCCGTTGGGTGGTGAATGAAGGAACAAACCCCACTGCTGTAGAGCAAGGAGAAATGCAGAAATGTAGAGAGCAGAGACTCTCAGAAGTCCTCTCAGAAGCCCTTTATTGCTGCATTATAGAACCCCCAGCAGTACACAGCCTCAGAGTCTCACAGCAGAAGTCCTGGAAGCCCTTAACAGACAAAGCAGCTAACAGAAGTCCTGAGCATATCCCTAGCAGCATCCCTACACCAAAGCCCTAGCCAGAAGCAGCTAACTAACAGAAGCAGAAGTCCCTAGCACCCCTAACCCCGCCAAGCCATTCCTAAGTCCCTAACTGAAGCCCTAACCAAAGTGACTATTGCTCAGAGTGGCTATTTTTACACTCTTAAGCAGTGTGCTGGTTACACCCATCCTGGGGGGAGGGCTGAACGAGCCCTGCGCCCCCGCCCTGGAGGTCAAAAGAAACCTGATCCAGGAGAGTGGAGATGGACTTGGTTTCCCCCTCCCAGGAGCAGGGGTCCCCTGGTTAAAGGTGTCTATTCCACTCCCCCTTCCTGTCCAATAAGCCTATAAAAAGGAGAATATTTGCTACTAATGCCTTCTTCTTCTGCCCTCTCCCCTTGAAAGAACCTTGGCTGCTGCTGCTGGTTTTCTGCACTGGCCACATGGTTGGGCCTGGCTGTGCCTCCAAGCTGCACACATGCTCTTTAAAGGACTGAATCCACTTGCATTGAGAAAAATACAAGGCCATCCAGACTTGGTTTTGTATATTTTTCTATTTATTCTTATCCTTTACCCTTGTAAACCCTCCCTGTTACTGATATATATATATATATATATATATATATATATATATATATACACACACTCCAGTTAAGGCTCAAACCAGCACAACCATCCACCATGAAAGCCCTGGTAGCCAGGTGAAGTCCCTGGGGACTGAAAGAAGGGACACATTAAACCCTTTTTAAAAAAGTGCAGATAGGAAGACCCTGGGAAATACAGAGCTGGGAGCCTCAGCTCTGTGCCTGGGAAGATCCTGGAGCAGATTCTTCTAGAATGTCTGATAAGGCACATGGAAGACACATGGAGGACAGGGAGGAGACTCGAGACAGCCAGCATGGCTTCACAAAGGGCCAACCTAGTGGCTTTCTGTGGCACAGTGGCTGCAGCAAATAAGGGACCAACCCCCTCTGCAGTCAGCAGGGACATCCCCAACTAGATCAGGTTGCCCAGGGCACTGTCCAGCCTCACCTTGAATATCTCCAGGGACGGGGCCTCAACCACCTCCCTAGGCAACCTGTTCCGCTGTTCCACCACCCTCATGGTGCAGAACTTGTTCCTCACATCCAATCTAAATCTGCTCTGCTCTAGTTTGAAGCCATTGTCTCTCATCCTGTCACTGCAGGCCTTTGGAATCAGTCTCTCTGCAGCCTTCTTGTAGCCCCCTTCAGGTACTGGAAGGTTTCTCTTAGGTCTCCCTGGAGCCTTCTCCTCTGCAGGCTGAACAACCCCAGCTCCCTCAGCCTGTGCAGTCAAAGATGGTCTCATCAGGAAAAGTATAGCAGTGAGAAATCCTACGTTAGTCATAAGCTAGGTCTTGAAAATGAAGGGCAAGAGTTTTCAAGTTTTAATACACATCTCCCCTGAATCAGTATTTTCCAGAATAGAATAGAATAGAATAGAATAGACCAGACCAGGTTGGAAAAGACCTTTGAGATCATCGAGTCCAACCTATCACCCAACACCATCTAATCAACTAAACCATGGCACCAAGCACCCCATCCAGACTCTTCCTAAACTCCTCCAGTGATAGCTACTCCACCACCTTCCTGGGCAGCCCATTCCAATGGCCAATCTCTCTTTCTATGAAGAACTTCTTCCTACCATACAGCCTAACCCCCACCCCTGGTGCAGCTTGAGACCGTGTCCTCTTGTTCTGGTGCTGGTTTTAAAGATATTAATGAAGCTCTTTAAAGCTGCATTTTGTGATGGCCTACAGCATAGAACTGAGGGCTCATTATCTTGTCAAACCTTGTGAAATACAGACCTTCAGGACAGATGGTGTTAGTTAATACGGTGTTAGTCTTCTAGCATGGTGCTAGGAGGAAAAATGTTATAGGAGATGGAGATTAAAGTCATAGAATCATAGAATTGTCCAGGCCAGAATGGACCTCCAAAGGTCATCCAGTCCAACACCCCTGCAGTCAGCAGGGACATCCCCAACTAGATCAGGTTGCCAAGGGCACTGTCCAGCCTCACCTTCTATATCTTCATGGAAGGGGCCTCAACCACCTCCCTGGGCAACCTGTTCCAGTGTTCCACCACCCTCATGGTGCAGAACCTGTTCCTCACATCCAATCTAAATCTGCTTTTCTCTCGTTTGAAGCCATTGTCCCTCATCCTGTCACTGCAGGCTTTTGCAAACAGTCTCTCTGCAGCCTTCTTGTATTCCTTTTCAGGTACTGGCAGGCTGCTATTAGATCTCCCTGGAGCCTCCTCTTCCCCAGGTTGAACACCCCCAGCTCCCTCAGCCTGTCCTCGTAGCAGAGCTGCTCCAACCCCCTGATCATTTTCGTGGCCTTCTCTGGACCTACTCCATCAGGTCCATGTCCTTCCTGTGTTGAAGGCTCCAGATCTTGACACAGTACTCCAGGTGAGATCTCCCCAGAGCAGAGCAAAGTGGCAGAATCACCTCTCTGGAGCTGCTGGCAATGCTGCTTTGGATGCAGCCCACAGTACTCATTCTAAATTTGTTTTGGACAAAGTGGATTTGTTGCTCCTCAGTTTTCCTTCTGAAATCTCTCTTGTGGCTTTATTCTCAGCTGAAGTGGTTACTGACTGAGAAGTACTTGTGTTTCAGTGATGGATATGGTGATGATGGTGAACACTTTGGGGCCTTCATGCTGCAATATGCTGTGTAAGTGCTTGTGTCATGTTATGATGGGGTGGGCAGAAGTCATTAATAATGAAGTGACAATTGTGAGAGATGCTTACCTTGGCAGCAGAGGGCCTGACATCCCCTTTTTGCACTGCAAAAGGTGCTGGAGGGCTGAGCCCCTCAGGAATCCCACCAGCACTTGTCTGCTGAGAGAGAGGCAGCATTGGGGTGTCTCCTCCTATATAGGAGAGAGTTTGCAGAAGCAGCTTTTCCAAGAGGTCTTGGGTAAGAATTTGTACCATCTTTGCCTGCCTGAGGGGCTGTTCCCCTCTCTGGACATTGAGTGATATGTGACTCAGCAGTACTGAACAGGAAATCAGGGAAAAAGCAAATACCAGACAGGTTTTAATGGGGATAAAGAGCATTTCTCCAGGGCCTGGGCTCCTGGGTTTTGCTCTCTATTATAGTTTAGAACTAGATTTTAGTTTCAAACAGAATTTGCTAGGGGATTGGGACAGTCTGAGAGGGGTGGACTCCTCAGAGTTCTTACTCTAATAAAGATAAATCTCTCTCACTCAGCTGGCCTGGAGAACAGCTTCTGGTCTGCAGTACAAGCTGCTGTCTCTCGCTTACTGCTCCTGCTTGGGCTTTGGGCTTTGGTGTTCTCCCTCTGATACTGGTGGCTTCTGTGTTTTGGCTTCTGTAAGGTACAGGGGGACCTGGAGAGGGAGCTCTTGTGGTTGTATAGACTTCTGGGGCCCTTTGCACACAGGAGGGGGGAAAAGAGATGAATTAAGGTGGGGGGGGGGCTGTGCTGCTGTTAAGCTGTGCATATAGATGTAACTACACTCTGTACATGGTTAGTGCCTTTTATACTTTTATATGGATTTCCTGCTGTAAATACAATTCCATTTTTACTTCCAAATTCTGAGGGTAGTGAATTTGCTCTTTGGGGCTGATTTTCCATCACACTCTCTCTGCACATATTTTTCTGTGTTTTGAACAAGAAGCCAGGCAGCCTCTTGGTCACATCTGCCCAAGGCAGAGAGCTCTATTCACCCACCAACAAGCCTGGGGAAAGGGCATTTGTTACTTTCTCTCCTGGCTGGGCACACCTATGTAGAAATTGATCCTATTGTGCCTAGTGTGTTAAAAATGAAAGTATTTTCTGCTTCTTAAAGTTGCTGGTCAGGACTCCAGACAATGAAAAATACTTCATGAGGTGCAGGGAAGTTGCGTAGTGCTGCTCATGTGATGATGAAATGTCTGCTTTGGAGGTTAAAGTGACTGCAAAGACAAGGCAGTGAGAGCAGGCAGATGCACAGACCTGGCAGATTTAAAGCAAACCCCAAGCAATATATTTTGGTGCTATTTTTAATCCCACAGATTAAAGAGTGGTGCTCACTGCCATGTGATACTCGGGGAGCTAAAAACATAAACAGATTGCAAAGATATTAGATAAATTCAGAGAAAATTGGCTGATGTCCATTAAAAATGACAGTTGACTTGCAACCCTTACCTTAGGAAACCCATAAATCATTGGTTGCTTTAATCTGGAGAAACAAAGCAGGGCAAGGCTTATGCCCAGTGCCTCTCTCCTGCTGCCTGCACCTCCCTTACTAATCGCCCCAGAGATGGGGTAAGTGTTGGCCTCTCCCTGCTCTGTGTCTGCTCCAGTGTCCAAGGGTTATTTGCAGGGCCAAATGTCAAGGTGAGAAGTTATTTTCTCCTCATTTGTATTCACAGACTCACAGAATCACAGAATTAGCAAGGTTGGAAGAGACCTCAAAGATCATCAAGTCCAACCTGTCACCACAGACCTCATGACTAAACCATGGCACCAAGTGCCACGTCCAATCCCCTCTTGAACACCTCCAGGGACGGTGACTCCACCACCTCCCTGGACAGCACATTCCAATGGCTAACAACTCTCTCTGGGAAGAACTTTCTCCTCACCTCCAGCCTAAACTTCCCCTGGTGCAGCTCGAGACTTTGTCCTCTTCTTCTGGTGCTGGTTGCCTGGGAGAAGAGACCAACTCACTCCTGGCTACAACCACCCTTCAGGTAGTTGTAGACAGCAAGAAGGTCTCCCCTGAGCTTCCTCTTCTCCAGGCTAAACAATCCCAGCTCCCTCAGCCTCTCCTCACAGGGCTTGTGCTCGAGGCCTCTCCCCAGCCTCGTTGCCCTTCTGTCTTGCAGTTCTTGTTAACGATGGCCTAAACTGGGTGTGTGCTGGTGATCCTGCTCATTTTCAGGCACCCCAGATGCAGTCCCACTCTAGACTGGTGTGGCAGTTTTAGGCTGATGCCCAGGAAGTTCTTTACAGATTGAGTAGAACATGATAGAATGTAAATAAATTACCATTAGATGTAAAGGCAGAATAATGATAAGGACTAAATAATGCCAGTGGTCTGTTAACTGACATAAAGTTAGTTGTATAAAGTAACCTTTTCTTGTCTCTTGACTCCAGCAGATACCAGCTGGTGGCTTTTGGTTGGCTGTTGCTGGCCTTGGCTGTGTTTTTGTTGTGGCTAAGTACTAACAAGCTATTCTCTGTTCTTCTTTTTTTCCCTTGTCTGGCGGGGGGAGAGGGAGAAGCTGTTGATAACACCCTGCTTTTGTCCAAGGGAGTCCTTGTGTTGTTCATAAATTGTAAATGCCTGTAAACATTGCCTATTTTGTACATATTCATTGCATTTCACATGTCTGGATTTTAGTCTGCTTGTAAGTAGAGCTTCGTTTGCTTTCCAGCTGAGCTGTTCTGGCAAATTTTATTCTGGGGCTAATTTCTACCACCACAACAGGGTAAATAACACTGCTCTGCAGGCTTGAAGTGGCCTCTGCAGCTGAGACAGATGCAGAGAGAGTTGCAGGGAGTGGAAATTTCAGTAAGCACTCCTCTGCTGCGTCAATTTTCACTACCCTCTAGTATAAGTTCCTTCAGACACACAGTACCGTCCGTAATTAAAATGCTCCCTTGCATCAAATAATTAAATGAAGATTCCAATTATGAGTCACAAAGTGACACAAGTGACAGGCTTACCTTCAGTAAGGACAATTACACTGTAAATTAAGATTAAACTTCTCCATGAAATTAGAATACTATGGAAGGTAATTAGCTAAGAGGAATAGGTTAGGTCTGTGTACTGTGTCAGTGCAGAAAATAACGTTCAGAGGTCTCTAGGAAAGAGATTTGCTACCTTGCTGCTTTCCATCTGTGCTTTTAAAAAAGGATTTCCTAAGCCAAATATGAACAAAAGTGCAAGGGAACTTCTCAGTGCTCTTTGAAAAAAAATATGATGTTTCATGGGAGCTGAGTAGTGGGGGAGAATCACCTCCCTTGACCTGCTGGCCACACTTCTCTTCACAGTAATCACAGTATAACTAAGGTTGGAAGAGACCCCAAGGGTCATCAAGTCCAACCTGTTCCAACAGACCTCACAACTAGACCATGGCACCAAGTGCCACGTCGAATCTCCCCTTGAACACCTCCAGGGACGGTGACTCCACCACCTCCCTGGGCAGCACATTCCAATGACGAATGACTCTCTCTGTGAAGAACTTTTTCCTCACCTCGAGTCTAAACCTCCCCTGGCACAGCTTGAGACTGTGTCCCCTTGTTCTGGTGCTGGTTGCCTGGGAGAAGAGACCAACCCCCTCCTGTCTACAACCACCTTTCAGGTAATTGTAGAGGGCAATGAGGTCACCCCTGAGCCTTCTTTTCTCCAGGCTAAACAATCCCAGCTCCCTCAGCCTCTCCTCATAGGGCTTGTGCTCAAGGCCTCTCACCAGCCTTGTTGCCCTCTTGACGCAGCCCAGGATCTGGTTGGCTTTCCGGGCTGCAAGTGCACATTGAGAGCTCATGTTGAGCTTCTCATCCCCCCAGCACCCCCAAGTCTCTCTCCTCAGGGCTGCTTTCCAGCCAGTCACAACTGTAGAGCTGCTAAGATGATTTTCTCTGATACACTACACTTGCACAGCGTGGGATTTGTGTTTAAAGTTTTATTAAAGTAAATAAGAAATTCTGAAATGATTAAAAAATAAATTAGATTCTGATTAGAGTGGTTTTATATCCTTTGATAATCTGACAGTCTGAATCACGCCAGCCTGCTAAATCAGAGCATCAGAACATCACAAACTGTTTTTCATATTTTATTAGGTTTCTTTTGTGCTGTATTTTTTTAATCTCTCTTTCTAATATTACATTTTGCCCAATTTATTAAGATGACAAACAAGAAACTAATTTTGATAGCTTTGTTACTCTCAGTTGAGAGGAAAAGGAACAGATATTTTTTTCTTCATCTTTCAATGTACAATCTTTCAAGCCTGGAACAATTCTTCCTCTCCAGAGACGTTCAAAACCTGCCTGGATGTGTTCCTGTGTGACCTGGTATAGGTGATGCTGCTCTGGCAGGGGGGTTGGACTGGATGAGCTTTTGAGGTCCCTTCCAGCCCCTAAGAGTCTGTGATTCTGTGATTCAAATATCTTCTTGGAATACTGTACCCAGTGTAGTAAAATATTTAGTGCTGTTATGGAAGTGTGAACCATTACACTGCAATTACACCGACACAGCACAGAGCCTAATAGTTCCTGTTGGAAGGCAGCAGTGATGCATGATTGTCCCATCAGGATCAGAAGTCTTGAAGCACTGAGGTTGTTAAAAGAAATAATAATAAAAATCACTGGCACACTCTTGGTTTTGTTGGAGGCAATAAAAGTATCTTAGTTATGCTCTTGGTTTGGCAATAAAAACATCTTAGTTACGAATATAACTGCTTCTGTGGCAACCTCATAAAGAAGTGTGAAGCAACAGCAACAACAAAACTTAGTTAAGGATTCTTTGGATTATGATCATAGAATCATAGAATGGTTTGGGTTGGAAGAGACCTGCAAAGGTCATCTGGTCCAACCCCCCTCTGCAGTCAGCAGGGATATCCTCAGCTGGATCAGGTTGCCCAGTCCAGCCTCACCTTGAATATCTCCAGGGATGGGGCCTCAACCATCTCCCTGGGCAACCTGTTGCAGTGTTCCACCACCCTCATGGTGCAGAACTTGTTCCTCACATCCAATCTAAATCTGCTCTAGTTTGAAGCCATTGTCTCTCAACCTGCCACTGCAGGCCTTTGGAATCAGTCTCTTTCCAGCCTTCCTGTAGCCCCCTTCACATACTGGAAGGCTGCTCTGAGGTCTCCCCAGAGCCTCCTCTTCTCTAGGCTGAACACCCCTAGCTCCCTCAGCCTGTCCTTGTAGCAGAGGTGCTCCAACCCCCTGATCATTTTTGTCCTTTGCCTTGCTGCAGCTGGAAATACAGAACTAATCTATGCTTCCCCCAAAGTATCGATTTAGCCAGGTTGTACTGAGGCATGCTTCCAGGATTTAAATGGGGCTGTTCTCACAGGTATTTATGAGAGCAGTGCTTCAAAGGTTGTGAAAGTTTTCCCAGTCATGTTGCTGTCTAAATATTAATTCTCAAACAGACCCAAACACACCCCCAATATAGCCACATAATTTCAAAGACAAGTGTGGATAATACGTAGGAGGAAATATTTGCTTTTTCTCTACCTTGTTTAGCTTTTAAAGCTTGGAATAAGAGAATTTCTAGACACAGGTTTTCAAAGCAACAGGGGAATAGAAAGCTCTTGGAAAAGAGGCTCTGAATTTTTTATTTATTTTTTTAAAGTTGGGATCAGGCACACAGGAGCTGCATTAACACTGCTAATAGCATCTCACTAGTATAAAGAGCACTGCTGGCATTCCTCTACATTTGCTCTGGACCCGAGCAAAGCCTTCGACACTGTCCCGCACCACATCCTGGTCTCCAAACTGGTGACACATGGGTTTGATGGGTGGACCACTAGATGGATAAAGAACTGGCTTGATGGCCGCACCCAGAGAGTGGCTGTCCATGGGTCCATGTCCCAGTGGAGGCCAGGGACAAGCAGAGTCCCTCAGGGATCAGTCCTGGGACCAGGTTTGTTCAACATCTGTGTCAGTGCCATGGACAGTGACACTGAGTGCACCCTCAGCAAGTCTGCTGATGACACCAAGCTGTGTGGTGCAGCAGACAGGCTGGAGGGAAGGGATCCATCCAGAGGGACCTTGACAGGCTGGAGAGGTGGGCACAAGCCAACCTCATGAGGTTTGACAAGACCAAGTACAGGGTCCTGCATCTGGGTTGAGGCAATCTCAGGCACAAATACAGGCTGGGCAGTGACTGGCTGGAAAGCAGCCCTGAGGAGAGAGTCTTGGGGGTGCTGGTGGATGAGAAGCTCAACCTGAGCTCTCAGTGTGCACTTGCAGCCCAGAAAGCCAATCAGATCCTGGGCTGCATCAGGAGAAGTGTGGCCAGCAGGTCAAGGGAGGTGATTCTCCCTCTCTGCTCCACTCTGGTGAGACCCCACGTGGAGCACTGCATCCAGTTCTGGAGCCCCTATTACAAGAGGGATCTGGAGGTGCTGGAAGGTGTGCAGAGAAGGGCCACGAGAATGATCAGAAGGCTGGAGCACCTCTCCTATGCAGACAGACTGAAGAAGTTGGGGCTGTTCAGTCTGGAGAAGAGAAGGCTCCGAGGTGACCTAATTGTGGCCTTCCAGGATCTGAAGGAGGCTACAAGAAGGCTGGGGAGGGACTTCTCAGGATATCCAGTAGTGATAGGATGAGGGGGAATGGAATGAAGCTGGAGGTGGGGAGATTCAGGCTGGAGGTGGGGAGGAAGTTCTTCACCCTGAGAGTGGTGAAGCCCTGGAATGGGCTGTCTAAGGAGGTGGTTGGGGCGCCATCCCTGGAGTTGTTTAAGCCCAGGCTGGATGAGGCTCTGGCCAGCCTGATCTAGTGTGGGGTGTCCCTGCCCATGGCAGGGGGGTTGGAACTAGATGATCCTTGTGGCCCCTTCCAACCCTGACTGATACTATGATACCGTGATACATTTGTGTGGCAGCAGGATATTTGCCTATGCTTAGTATAATCAGAGAAGAGACTGCAAAATCACTGAACTGGTTAGCACTGAGCTAATCCCAAACTGCTCTCCACTGACAGATTCATCTGAGGACTGTGTTCAGAAGTTTATAAAGGATTTATTTCTGAGGGTGGAAAGAAAGGCTGAGCTTTTGACTGAACATTGTTTTGTAGGATCATAGAATGGTTTGGGTTGGAAGGGACCTTAAAAACCATCTACTTCCAACCCTCCTGCCATTGTCAGGGGCATCTCCTACTAGACCGGGTTGCTCCATGCCCTCCGTGGCTTTGAACACTTCCATAACTTCTCTGAGCATCCTGTTCCAGTGCCTCACTACCCTCATGGGGATGATTTTCTTCCTAATAACTAATCTCAATCCATCTTCTTCCAGTTTGAAGTAATTTCCTCTCATCCTGTAACTACATGTCTCGGTAAAAAGTCCCTCTCCAGCTATCCTCTTGGTTCCCTTGAAATCCTGGAAGGCCACTGTACATTCTGCCCAGAGCCTTCTCTTCTAACTGAACCACCTCAACTGTCTCATCCTGTCTTCATAGGAAAGGGGCTCTAGCCCTCTGATCATCTTTCTGGCCCTCTTCTGGACCTGCCCTAACAGTTTCATGTCTTTCTTGTGCTGGGGGCTCCAGAGCTGGACGCAGTACTGCAGGTGGGGGCTCATGTGAGTGGATGAGACCTGATGTCCACACTTCTTCTGATGCATCCCAGGATCCAGTTGGCCTTCTGGGCTGCAAGGCTCATGTTGAGCTTCTCATCAACCCACACCTCCAAATCCTTCCCCTCAGGGCTGCTATCTATCCTTTCTCTACCTAGCCTTGCACTTGGCTTTGCTGAAATTCCTGAGGCTGGCACTGGCCCACCTCTGAAGCCTGACAAGGTCCCTCTGAATGTCATCCTTTCTGCCCATCATGTCCACCACACCACACAGCTTGGTGTCTTCAACAAACTTGCTGAAGGTGAACTCAATCCCACAGTCTGTGTCACTGACAGAGATGTTCAACAGCACCTGTTCCAGTGCTGACCCACGAGAAACACCACTTGGCACTAGTCTGCACTTCAGCATTTGTGTGTGCTCCAAAAGCAGAAGAGTTTTGCTTGTGGGGACACACAAGTGACCCTTGGCTTGCCTTAGTTTTGCAGGGATGACAATGCAGCTAGCTGAGTGCCCAGCTGGTGCAAGGGCTGAGCTGCCCTCTCAGCACCCATGCTGCAGGAACGCAGCCACTGCAGCTGGCTCTGGAAAGAGACAAGAGGAGCAGAGCTCAGAAGGGATGTGAAGAGTGAGAAAGATGGGCAGGCTGAAAGAGTAAAGAGAAAGCAGGAAAAAGAGAGTGTATTCAGTACAGGCAGACACAGCAGTGGCTCTTATCCTGAGGGATTTCTTGTCATGAGTGGTGGATGAAGAAAAGCTTTAGCCTTTTGACAGTGATTAGGTACAATCAGACGTTGTCATCCATGGTAGATGGTAGCTCTTATTTCTCTTTGTCTGGTTAACTTGTCTTTCACATCCAAAGGGAGTTTTGTAGAATCATAGAATTGTTAGGGTTAGAAGGGACCTCAAGGATCATCCAGTTCCAATCCCCCTGCCATGGGCAGGGACACCTCACACTACAGCAGGTTGCTCACAGCCACATCCAGCCTGGCCTTCAAAACCTCCAGGGATGAGGCTTCCACCACCTCCCTGGGCAACCTGTTCCAGTGTCTCACCACCCTCATGGGAAGAACTTCTTCCTAACATTCAGATGCCTCCTCTCTGGAGATGTTCAAGGCAAGGCTGGATGGGGCCTGGAGTAACCTGGACTAGTGGAGAGGTGGGGAGGTTGGATTAGATGATCTTTAAGGTCTCTTCCAGCCTAGGCCATTCTATGATTCAATGAGCTGTACAGAAGTGACCTGGACCCTATTTAAGGGTGTAGTGGCATGAAGTGATCTTTGAAGTATTACAGTAATGAGCATGAACCTCTAACATTCAGGGTCCCATCACAGGGTTTGGATGTGGACGTGCAGCTGGCCACATAAACCAAGCACCTGCTGCCTTGGGGTTCTGCAGAGTGTCATAGAGGACAGCTCTGTGGCTGTTCATCTGCCTCAGTAACACTCCTTTCTTAATGCCTGCAGAAAGCAGGAGTCTGGATCATGGTTCTGCAGATCATGTGAGACTAGTAAAAAAAAAACCATTAAAAAATTAGAAATATGGGAATGGCAGTGTCCAAGGAACCTGCTGCAAAGAGCTGCAGACCCTTCAGCCTCTTCCTCCTATGCCAGGCAGAGCACCTCAATAAATACACACCACACAAACTTGTGAGGTTTTCTGCATGTTTTAGAGACAGGCTGGATGTTAGCTTCCCTCTTATTTGGTCTGTTGTCTTACTTGCCCTTGCAAGGGGCAGGTACCTGCTTTATAAAATAAACCAATGAAAATACTGTGTGGCTACTTGAAGTGATATGTTAGTAAGTGAATGCACAGAAGTCCAGTCCAGCATTTTAAGGCATATCTGGTTCCTCCTCTGTACTGTTTAGAAGCACGGCTAACAGACTGATTTTCAGTGAAGCTTGGAGTGAATCCTTACTTTAGCAAATGGCTCTAGCTGTCTGTGCCTTGGCTTTGGCTGCATCCTCTGGCTGTTGTCCACAGTGACTGTTGCTGGCTTTTGGAGTGCTTTTCACAGCTGGACTAATTAATTTTGTTGTTTAAAATGAACTCTGGCTTTAAACACTGCAGTTTTAGGGAGCTTGGTCATTTGCAGCATTCTTGCAGGTTTTGGGGTGGGTTTTTTGGCCTGGTTTTCTACAGGAATGAGACAGATATGGCCATGCTGGTGTTTCCTGGGCACATACTAACTGTTGAATCATAGAATCATAGAATTGTTAGGGTTGGAAGAGATCATCTAGTTCCAAGGATCATCTAGTTCCAGCACCCATGCCATGGGCAGGGACACCTCACACTACATCAGGTTGCTCACAGCCACATCCAGCCTGGCCTTCAAAACCTCCAGGGATGAGGAAGCTTCCACCACCTCCCTGGGCAACCTGTTCCAGTGTCTCACCACCCTCATGGGGAAGAACTTCTTCCTAACATCCAATCTCAATCTACCCATTTCTACTGTTCTTTTTTTCCATTCTCCCCCGTCCTATCAGTATCTGACACCCTGAAAAGTCCTTCCCCAGCTTTCTTGTAGCCTCCTTCAGATACTGGAAGGCCACAATTAGGTCTTCTCAGAGCCTTCTCTTCTCCAGACTGAACAGCCC
The DNA here is from genome assembly GCF_014839835.1 of Dryobates pubescens. Taxonomy (NCBI): domain Eukaryota; kingdom Metazoa; phylum Chordata; class Aves; order Piciformes; family Picidae; genus Dryobates; species Dryobates pubescens. The sequence continues at coordinate 36,520,580 of NC_071622.1, read as the reverse complement.
CAACTCCCTCAGTCTGTCTCCATAGGAGAGGTGCTCCAGCCCTCTGATCATCCTCATGGCCCTTCTCTGGACACCTTCCAGCACCTCCAGATTCTTCCTGTAATAGGGGCTCCAGAACTGGAGGCAGTACTCCAGGTGTGGTCTTACCAGAGTGGAGCAGAGAGGGAGAATCACCTCCCTCGACCTGCTGGCCACACTTCTCTTGCTGCAGCCCAGGCTCTGGTTGGCTTTCTGGGCTGCAATGCACACTGCTGGCTCATGTTGAGCTTCTCATCCACCAGCACTCCCAAGGCCTTTTCTTTAGGGCTGCTCTCAAGCCAGTCCCTGCCCAGCCTATATCAGTTCTTGAGGTTGCCCCAACCCAGATGCAGGACCTTGCACTTGGCCTTGTTGAACCTCATGAGGTTGTCATGGGCTCACCTCTCCAGCCTGTCAAGGTCCCTCTGGATGGATCCTTTCCCTCCAGCCTGTCAGCTGCACCACACAGCTTGGTGTCATCAGCAAACCTGCTGAGGGTGCAGTCAGTGCCACTGTCCATGTCACCAGCAAAGATGTTAAACAAGCCTGGTCCCAGTCCTGATCCCTGAGGGCCTCCACTTGTCACTGGCCTCCATTTGGATGTGGACCCATTGACAGCCACTGAATGCATTGCTGCATTTCAGCCACATTTGATGATGTGGGACAGGGCTTCAAAAATACTAAATTTCTTGGGAGTACCATTACATAAACACTGCATAACTGCTTGCCTGTAACTGAAGGTTAGAAAAATGTAACACCTGCCCAATGGGGAGATCTTTGGTAAGAGAGCAAAAAAATACAGAGGAAATAGAAAGCTACAGGCAGTCCAGATGCTAGTGGTGCTGCTGAGGAGCCACTGGCTGCTCAACATCAGCTGGGCTACAGGTCAGACCAGTGCTCATTACCTGCCTCTGACCTGCTGCTGCAGCCTCGAGCTGCGCCATGGCCCAGTGTCTTGGGCAGCATTTAGAGCCCATCCTATGCATTGTTCCCAGATGCAGCTGGGGGC
>NC_071622.1:36384553-36517053 GCF_014839835.1 Dryobates pubescens | reverse complement strand
AAAATAAGGACAATGTTACTTTATTCTCTGCTGATGCTGAAGCCTAACAAAACCATTACTGAAGGAAATGTTACTTTGTACAGACTGTTACATGACTCTGCATTTTTCAATGTGATTGCTGTTTGCAACTGACTGAAATAGGAAACTCTGACATGGAAAGAAGAACTCTTTGTGTCCAGAGGGCTTGAAGGCTGCAGATCAGACCAGCCCCTTTCCTACTTGTTACTTTTCTTTGTCTGTGGTCTAAATCCTGCTGTGTTCCTGTGCCTGGAGTTTCACGTGGAGCACTTCACCACAACGTGCCTGCTTTGCTGAGTGGGAGGCATGGCACACTTTGAACAAGTGTCCTTGAGGCAGAGAACAACAGGAAGGCAGCGTCGCCGCACCGCCTCCTTTATTTATGCATACGGAGTGCAAGGCAACCGACGCCGGAGTCTGCTGGGGGAGCGGGCACAGTGGTGTCACTGAGCTCTCAGAGTTCAGTGAAAACAACCAAAGACCTGCTGCTTCTCTCTCTCCTCTGCATAACGGTGACTCTGAGTGCCACACTGCTCGGACCTTCAGCCAGCCTGGGATTTAATGCAAGACGTGGGAAACAAATGAATTTGCTGCACCCACTTCCTGCTGGTAGTCTGGAAAGAGAGCGAGCCAGAGAGAAATGTAGCCTTTGGGATCATTAAAAATCCATTTTCATTAAAGGCCAAGTATTGCAGCGAAATACTTATTTATACATTCAGTCTCTGTCTGCCTATGCCTTACAGACAGAATGAAAAGAGAGCCTTTTCGTACTGTTTCAAAGACTAAATAAAAGCAAAGCATTCTGTGATTTACCTCAAATTACTTACACGGGGTACTTTTGCTTTGGCTTTTTTCCCCTTTTCTTCTTTTCTGCACAATCTATTGGATGGCAATTACTCTGCATTCGTTCTTTACCACCAGTTCCTTTTGTCCTACGTATCTGTCTCCCTCCTTCCTCCCCACCCCCCACCCCCCAACCCCCCAATATCTTCCATCTATCTGTTTCCTCTTTGTGCTTAGAGTTGGCTATAAATCATATTTGCGATGCAGGGAGCTTTCAATCTGACTGTCTTGATATTATTTTATGCAACTGTGACTGCCGTAAAAATTGGCTTTACTGCCTCTTTTGTGTTATTGATTCAAGCCCATTGCAGAATTAACTTGTTTGGAATGATCTGGCAATGTTATGTGCCCCGGGTTCTCTCAGGGAACAAAAAAATAATCATATATCATAACCAAAATGCAATAAAGTGTTCAAATATATCTAAACACAGTTATATGTTGAATTGAGACGAAAGCCTGATGGAGTCAATCAAATATACAAGGCATGGGTAAGTTTTAGTTCTAGGCTTACAAGTAGTGTATTGCAGAAGAAAAAAGTATTCAGAGTTTTTGTTAGAGGTGTGTCCTTTCTGTATGCTTTATGAAATGCCTGATCACATCGTTCATGTTTCCACCCTGAACTGGACAGACATAATTTGGACATTTTGGCTGTAGGACTGTATCTGTAATTTGAGCTTATTGCTCAAATTTGAGCTTATGGCTCAAATTCAGTCTTTCACATCTCAGTGTTACATTTGTCCTCGTGGTCAGCCGGAAATATTCATAGAGAGAGTGACTGGTCATTGGAATGGGCTGCCCAGGGAGGTGGTGGAGTCACCACCACTGGAGCTGTTTAGAGACTGGATGGGGTTGCTCAGTGCCATGGTTTAGTTGATTAGATGGTGCTGGATGATGGGTTGGACTCGATGATCTCGAAGGTCTCTTCCAACCTGGTCTATTCTATTCTATTCTATTCTATTCTATTCTATTCTATTCTATTCTATTCTATTCTATATTAGATTGCAAATTTAATAACAGTGTCAACAGCTTCAATTTGATAGTGGGGTGAAAGTGTTAACACCTTTTAATTAGAACAGACACATTCTGACACATTCTATTCTATCCTATCCTATCCTATCCTATCCTATCCTATCCTATCCTATCCTATCCTATCCTATCCTATCCTATCCTATCCTATTTCTGTGCTGACAGTTAGTGGAAAGTGGTCTACACAACTAAACATTCACTCATCAAGGGCTTGACTCGGTTTTGAACTTTCTATTGCAAAGAGAGAAAATGAAATCCTAGTATAAAACAGGGAGATTAAAGAGCTAGTGCTCAGGTGTTAGAAACTGTTCACAGATGCCGGATTCCAGTCCTGGACTGTCTTTTCTTGACCAACAAACCCAGTCACACCCTGGAAAGCTCATTCTCCTATTAGAATATTTTCCATGTACTCAAAAATGTGAACTAACTTCTGACTGACCCAATAAATTTTAGCTTGTTTTCCAGCCATCCAGACTCCTCTGCCTAGATGGCCATGACAACGATGGCACCTGCTGAGCTGCGGATTTCAGGCATGGCAGTGTGCCTTGAGCCTACAGGCACCTGCTTGCACAGCTCTGATCCACCTTCCTGCTGCTCCTCACTGCCAAGGGCCCTGAAGAGTGGCTCAGGCTACACTAGACTCTGGGAGCAGATCAGAATGTTTTGGCTGGTGGGGAAGTGGATGGGTGTTTGTTAGGAAGAAGTTCTTCATAGAAAGAGAGATTGGCCATTGGAATGTGCTGCCCAGGGAGGTGGTGGAGTCACCATCACTGGAGGTGTTTAGGAAGAGACTGGATGAGGCACTTGGTGCCATGGTTTAGTTGATTAGATGGTGTTGGGTGATAGGTTGGACTCCATGATCTCAAAGGTCTTTTCCAACCTGGTTAATTCCATTCCAGTCCAGTCCAGTCCAGTCCAGTCCAGTCCATTCTATCTATATGTGTTGTGGTTTAAGCTTTCCCAGAGTCCAAAAGCCCAAATGGAGCAGATTTATGTTCCCTCCCCTCTCCCTTTTTTCTTGGTAGGGAAAAGCAAATTAGGCAGGAGCAAAGTGAGGTAAAGTTACGAAAGAAGCAGTCTTGAATTGATTTGGAAGTGAAAAGGTAAGTTTAACAAAATATATAAGGCATTTGAGTAAAAGGCAGGCTACAAACATATAAAGAAAGAGGGTACATAAAAATATATACAAAGCCAGGCCCAGCTGGGAAAGGATTCTCTGGATGCAATCTGGATTCTCTTTAGATCCAGTCCTTAGGGGTCTGGAGCAGCATGGAACAGGTCCTGCCAAGTGGTTACAGCAACAGCAGGGAGCAGCATCTCAGGCAAGTGAGAGCAGGGGCAAGAGAGAGAGAGACAGGAAGTGTCTCCCCTTAAAAAAATGGGAGTGGAATAGTCTTTGACCCGAGGACCCCTCCCCATGGGAGGGGGCACCAAGCCTCTCTGCCCACATGGGTGAGGTTTCCTTGTCCACCTGCAGCGAGGTTCTTTCCAGCCCACCCCCCACCCCGGGCTGGGTGTAACCTGGCACAATATGGCAGCTACTTATTAAAACGTTTTGGCAGTCATGGATCTGGAATACAAATTCTCCCTTTTTCTTTCCCTTCATAGCTTTTTTATTTTTTTACCCCTGGCAGGTCTCTCTTAGTTCTCTGCTAGTCTTTTTTATTGTCTTTCAGAGCGCAGAGCCTTTCTTCAGCGTGTATATGAAATGTGTGGAGAGGAAAAAGCTACCCAGGGTGAGTACAAAGCAGATGCATGTGCACCCTGAGCTGAGTGCCTTACGGATACAGCACTATTATCATTCCTCCCACACTCACATTCCTGTCTGCTTAGGAGATATATACGTGTGCCTTGTTAACAATGATGGTGTAATCCAAAGGCTAAAGTTTTCATATTGGAGGAAACATATATTGTTAAATGAGCTGAGAACATTCTCCCGAGGGTTAGTGTTGCTCTCGTACGTGTGAAACCCTACGGAAACAAATGGCCCTATTATTTTAATTGGATCTTTTGGTATTAGAACATCTTTCTTTGGATTGTGGCTAAGGACCTTCTTTTTCCTCCTTTCCCTGAAAATGTGGAATGAACACACACAGGCAATACATTAAAACATTGATGATCTGAGCAGGAGAATAGACTGTGCCAATACGGAGAGAGATGCACGTACACACAGATAAATTAAATCAATGTTTTATGACGTAGCTCTCCCTTATCTCTGAAAATATACAAATAAGATTTCTGCTTTTAAAATAGGGCTGATTAAATTTTTGCCTGCTCCTTTTGACTGGTATCTTCTTCTCAGCAGCAATAATGCACTTAACCCCTGTGGTCGTTTGAGGCTGTGCCTTTAAGAACAAGCAGCGCTGGGACACACTGGCTAAATGTTTTCGGTACTAGAACCAAAACATTCTGATATTCTAAACGAATTTCATTGGTGGATAGACAAAATGCAACTTTAGATTGTGGAGCAGTTGGAATTTTTTTTCCTCAGTTCAGTTTGGTTTGGGGAGTTGGGGGAGTTTGGTTTTCAGCCTGTTCTCCCTGCCTGCTTCTTCTGCGAACTGCTGGAGTTGGCCTTCAGATAAGCAAACACTAATCCTGCATGGGCTTTTGAAGCTTACTAACAACTCTTTCCCTTAGTAACTTGCCTTTCTTTCTCTCTAACCCCTTTTTGGGGAAAAAGGGAGGTAGGGGGGGAGAGAGGGGGTTCCAAGGAGGGGATCCCTCCCTCGGGGAGGGATTTTTGTTGTGTTATTTCTCTTTGCTGTGTATTTCTGTGTATATATTGTAAATACCTGTATATATTGTGTTATATATAACCTGCTTTCCATATATGCTTGTAAATATATAGCTTTGCTCTTCGACTGGGTTTAGCTGTGGTTTCTTACTCTGTGGAGGAGGGAGAGTTAAGCCCTCTCTCAACCTACCACAACCCCCAAACAGCCCACCAAACCACAACCAACCAAAAAAAACCCCCAACAAATGAACACCACCACCAATGAAAACAGCAAGGGGGGAAAAAAACAGACAAGAAAAAAAAGTGCTGTTTTCAAATCAGAGTGTAGTAGAAGCTTTTCAAACTGGACTGTGTGCATTTAATTAATACATGGATGCTAACACTCCCAACAGTTGTACAGAACCACAGAATTACTGAGGCTGGAACAGACCTCTCAGATCACCAGGTCCAACCTATGACCCACCACCACCACACTGACCAGACCATGGCACTGAGTGCCACATCCAATCTTGCCTTAAACACCTCCAGGGGTAGCAACTCTACTACCTCCCTAGGCAGTGCATTCCAGTGTCTGACTCCCCTTTTCATGAGGAAGTGCTTCCTAGTATCCAACCTAACCCTCCCCTGGCACAGCTTCAGGCCATGCCTTCTTGTCTTGTCACAAGTTGCCTGGGTGAAGAGCCTGACCCCCACCTGACTACAACTTCCCTTCAGGTAGTTGTGGAGTGTGGTAAGGATCACAGTTCTCCAAATACTTGAAATATGCACTTGATCTGCTCCTATAAGTGAGAGATTCTGCAGTGTAACACATTAACCTTCCAGGGGCCATTCTCAGATCTGTTTTGTAGATCACAGAAGTGAGTGAGAAGCTCTGTTTATCATGTCCTGAACACAAGCACAATGGAGTTGAAGATTTTCTGTGAACATAGGCATGAAAACAAATCTGTTGGTGTATTTGTTTCCTCTCTTTTCTGCAGCAGTTCAATTACCAACTGTTACTGCTGGTCAGAAAACCAAATATCTATTCTCTAGGGTAGCTACATGGTACTCCAGTGTTTGAAGATTTGGTTTCCTTAATAACTGGAATGAGATAGTGATTTCTATTTCTAAAGGATTCCTCCCACTCCTTCATCTGTCCAGCAGATCCAAGGAGGTTCTCCTCCCCTTCTACTCTGCCCTGGTGAGACCTCACCTGGAATACTGCATCTAGTTCTGGGCTCCACAGTTCAAGAGGGACAGGGATCTCCTGCACAGAGTCCAACAGAGGGCTACAAGGATGATGAAGGGATTGGAGCACTGCCTGGTGAGGAGAGGCTGAGAGCCCTGGAGCTGTTTAGTCTGGAGAGAAGATGACTGAGAGGGGATCTGATCAATGTCTATAAATATCTGAGGGCTGGGGGACAAGAGGCAGGGGACAAGCTCTGCTCAGTTGCACCCTGTGATAGGCCAAGGGGCAATGGATGTCAACTACAACACAGGAGGTTCCACTTCAACATGAGGAGGAACTTCTTTCCTGTCAGGGTCCCAGAGCACTGGAACAGGCTGCCCAGAGAGGTCGTGGAGTGTCCTTACATACATACATACATACATAGAATAAACCAGGTTGGAAGAGACCTTCAAGATCATCACGTCCAACCCATCAACCAATCCAACACCACCCAAACAACTAAACCATGGCACCAAGCACCCCATCAAGTCTTCTCCTGAAAACCTCCAGTGATGGTGACTCCACCACCTCCCCAGGCAGCCCATTCCAATGGGCAATCACTCTCTCTGTATAGAACTTCTTCCTAACATCCAGCCTGAACCTCCCCTGGTGCAGCCTGAGACTGTGTCCTCTTGTTCTGGTGCTGGCTGCCTGGGAGAAGAGACCAACATCCATCTGTCTACAACCTCCCTTCAGGTAGTTGTAGAGAGTAATAAGGTCACCCCTGAGTCTCCTCTTCTCCAGGCTCCTTCTCTGGAGACTTTCCAGCCCTGTCTAGATGTATTCCTGTGTGACCTGCACTAGATTCCATGATCCTGCTCTGGCAGAGGGGTTGGGCTCAAGGATCTCCAGAGGTCCCTTTCAGCCCCTGATATTCTGTGATCCTGTAATAACAACTGAACACGCTTATGTGTGTGCAGTCTGTGTTTAATGCATGGCTACAACAATGCTATCAACATGAAAACAAAACTAATGGCAATTACAGAGGCTAAACAATGATAATTTTTAATTTTTTTATCACACAGGAAACATCAAGTAGTGACTTGTTAGGAGCAAAATGAGAAACTTATATAGTTAGGATTTATTGGATTTGCTTGTTTGCTTCTTACCAGGTCTAAGTCTTGTAAGAGCAAATAGGCTTTGAGGGGAAAAATGCTTAGAGATTGAGTGCTTACCAACACCTGAATAATGGCCCTTGGAGCACTCACCCAGTACTCCACTGAGGGATGGCCATGCATGGCATGAGGACAGCTTAGCAGCTGAGAGCTTAGCAGCAGAGCTTTGGCAGCTCTGATGCAGGATGAGATCTTCATAGAAAGAGAGATTGGCCATTGGAATGTGCTGCCCAGGGAAGTGGTGGAGGCACCATCACTGGAGGTGTTTAGGAAGAGACTGATGGGGTGCTTGGTGCCATGGTTTAGTTGATTAGATGGTGTTGGGTGATAGGTTGGACTTGATAATCTCAAAAGTCTCTTCCAACCTGGTTAATTCTATTCTATTCTTTGCAGGCACCAGCATCTCCCATGCACATCCTGCTGGGATGCTGGTGTCTGTTGTTATCACTGCATGCAAGCCTAAATAAATGTGGTGGAACACTGCAACAGGCTGCCCAGGGATGTGGTTGAGGCCCCATCCCTGGAGATATTCAAGGTGAGGCTGGACAGGGCTCTGGGCAACCTGATCTAGTTGGGGATGTCCCTGCTGACTGTGGGGAGGTCAGACTGGATGACCTTTGGAGGTCCCTTCCAGCCCAGACCACTTCCTGATTCCATGATCTCCTGGTCATCTGCTCAGTAGCTAGGAGAGGAAAACACAGCTGCAATGACAAGCACTGAAGTGGTTTGGGTTGGGTGTTTCTGCCATCAGTGGAAAGGATGGGGTTTGGTTTTCATCTCTTCAGAGAGAGCAGTCTGCTCTTGGGAGGGAATGAAGAAGATAACTTGCACTTACAAACAAAGCAGGGCAGCGCTGCTTGGGCGTAAACTGCAGTAGCTCTCTGTCAGTTAGTGCTGCTTGTCCCATTCACTCCACCAACAATCTGTGCCAGGGTATGCAAGCCTCATGTTGGGTGCTGTTCTCACTGTGTGCTGAGGGCTACCTGCCTCAAGCCCACTGCTTCTAAGGCCACTCTGCCAAAGCATGGCACGATGCACACTGCCTAATTCTCAGCACAGCATGTTGGAGCAAGCAGCCTCTTTTAGCTGTTTCCATAACAACTTACTTGTTAGAAAATAAGTATTTGCTCCACTTTCACAATTATGATTTTCCTTAGAATCACAGAATCAACATTAGAGGTTGGAAGGGAGCTCCAGAGATCATCAAGTCCAAGCCCCCTGCCAAAAGCAGGATCGCCCAGGGTAGTCTGCACAGGAATGCATCCAGGTGGGTTTGGAAAGTCTCCAGAGAAGGAGATTCTACAACCTCTCTGGGCTCCAGCACCCTGATGACTGTGAAGAAGTTTCTCCTCATGTTGAGCTGAAACCTGCTATGTTCAAGTTTGTCTCTATTGGTCCTTGCCTTATTACTACACACCACCAAAAAGAGCTTGGCCCCCTCCACTTGAAACCCACCCCTCAGATATTGATAGATATTGATCAGATTCCCTCTCAGCCTTCTCTTCTCCAGACTAAACAGCCCCAGGGCTCTCAGTCTCTTCACAGGGGAGATGCTTGGGTCCCTTAATCATCCTCGTGGCTCTCTCTTGGACTCTCTCCAGCAGGTCTCTGTCTCTCTTGAACTGAGGAGCCTTGAACTGGACAAAGGATTGAAAGTACGGTCTCAGCAGGGCAGAGCAGAGGGGGAGAAGAACCTCCCTAGCCCTGCTGGCCACACTTTTCTTGCTGCACCCTGGGATCCCATTGTCTCTCTTGGTCACAAGGGCACATTGCTGTCCCATGCAGAACTTGCTGCCCATCAGCACTCCAAGGTCTTTCTTTGTGGAGCTGCTTTCCAGCAGGACAGCTCTGTCGTAGTTTGGGCTGATTGGGCCCAAGGCCACAGGGGGATGGGCAGTCTCAGGCCTGGCCAGCTGAGACTAGCCCAGCAGAGGGAGGGGGAAGAAGGAGCCCTGGGGGTTTTGGATGCACCCTCAGGTGGGGTTTGGGGTCTTTCTGGGTTTACTTTGGTTTCTTTCTTGTCACCATGTTTCCTTTTGTGCACACTCACTGTTCTCTATTTAAACTCTCCACTACTTTTGCAATCAGTTTGTCTGAGTCGTTATTTCTGCACGTGGTGGGGAGGGGATCTGCCCCAACCCATTACATTTTGGCGCCCAACGTGGGGCCAACTGCAGCTCGGATTGCAAAAGATGGAGAGTTTAAATTTAGTTCTGGGAGTCGGTTTGGGTTTGGAAAGTTGGGGCTCAGGTTTTGTGTTACCGGGGCAACTGTGTGAACTCCTGTGGACTGCAGAAGGACACCTGGTGAGTGGCTGATGGCATGGAAGTCCCTCCTGTTGCTTGGGAACAGCGAGGGGTGATTCTTTCTGTGACTTTCTGCCCAGGGTGGCTTAAGAGTGCTCGAGTAGCCTAAGGAGGGCGAGACCTGCCTTCTCCTCGTTCTCTGCGGAGCGGCAGGGAGCGGAGGAGGGGCAGCGGCAAGCAGAGCGTGGTCGGCCCACGGCCGCTGCGGGGGGCGGACACCCGCGGCGAGCGGGCAAGCGACTGCTGGAGGTGACTCGGACTCTGCAATCGCGGCGACAGAGACGGCGGGGGCCGGGCCGGGCCGCGTTCAAGCGGCGGCGGCGGCACCGCCCGAGCCGGGCTGCGTTCAGGGCGGCGGCGGCAGCTGTAAATCTTTCCCTGGTGTTTTCGGACGTGCTCCGAAAAATGGCGCCGAGCACCTGGCTCCGCCTCCCTGCTTCTTCAGTGGGCTGTGGCGCAGCTCCTCCCTCTTCCGGGGGTGGAGGTTGTGCAGCCGGATGCTGTCCTGCCTCAGTACGTGAGCGCCCGGTGGGGGGGTGCGGAGTGCCTCTGACATGCATCCGTGTAGCTTTGGGTCCGCGTGAAAGCGGTTGGCTGCGGCACCCTGGATGGATTGAAAAAGGCAGTCGTGGAGCCGGATTGTTCCGACTGGCCTGCCCCAGGGGTGGAGAATTTGCCGCTGAATATGAGAGTAAAGGCTTAGCTGAGAAGTTGTGAGGTATTTCCAGGTGACCAGGATGTCCCAAGGAGTCCACAAGGAATTCACACTGCAGGAGAAGGACTGCGTCGCTGGGAGGTTCCATCACATGAGGAAGAACAACTGGAATGGACTGATGCTTGAGCCTGAATGAGACACTGTTTGAGTGGACGCCCAGATGAAGATATGGACTCCGCCGGACATGTCATCAGAAGTTTTCTGATCTGATGATGTGTTTGGATGCAGGGATTATGGTATGAAATAAGGGGTGGCTCCTGTCGTAGTTTGGGCTGGGTGCCCTCTGCTACAGGGGTGTTTCCTGTGTCCAGAAGTCCATCCCAGTGGGTGGGCACAGGAAATTAGGTATTTCTACCATAATCCCTTGCACCACTATAAATTTTGCGGTGGGGTCTGGCACTTCCTCTTTCCTTCCCTCTCTGAGACTTGGTAACTGGTGGAGAGATCTCCCGGCCATGGGCCTGATTGGGCCCAAGGCCACAGGGGGATGGGCAGTCTCAGGCCTGGCCAGCTGAGACTAGCCCAGCAGAGGGAGGGGGAAGAAGGAGCCCTGGGGGTTTTGGATGCACCCTCAGGTGGGGTTTGGGGTCTTTCTGGGTTTACTTTGGTTTCTTTCTTGTCACCATGTTTCCTTTTGTGCACACTCACTGTTCTCTATTTAAACTCTCCACTACTTTTGCAATCAGTTTGTCTGAGTCGTTATTTCTGCCTGTGGTGGGGAGGGGATCTGCCCCAACCCATTACAAGCTCCTAGCCTGTACTGGTACCTGCTGTTGTTCCTCCTGAGCTACAGGATCCTGCACTTGTCCTTATTGAAAGGTAATGGGTGGAGGTTCTCCCTTTTACTGTTCACATCCTTATAAAAGCTCTTTTTCTTCTCTGTGATGACACTGGCCAGATTGAGTTCATGTTGAACCTTGGCCTTTCTAATTTTCTCCCTACGTATGCTTGCAAGAGCCTTGTTCTCCTCCTGACTTGCCTGTCCCTTCTGGCATAGCCAGCAGACTTTCCTCTCTGCTTAGCCAGGCTGGTCTTCTGCCCTGCCAGCTCTGGGGTAGTTCTGTAACTGTAAGTGTAGGCTTGGCTATATTTTTATAGTTTTGGAATGGGTAATTAAGGATAACTGCTATGTAAAGGATAGATATTTGGTCCAAGTGTGGTTTGCTTCCACTTTTGCAGTCTTCATTGCTTCTGCATCCAGTTCTGGGGCCCTCAGTTCAGGAAAGTTGTTGAGTCACTGGAACATGTCCAGGGAAGGGCAACAAAGCTGGGGAGGGGTCTGGAGCACAGCCCTGTGAGGAGAGGCTGAGGGAGCTGGGGTTGCTTAGCCTGGAGAAGAGGAGGCTCAGGGTAGACCTTGTTGCTCTCTACAACTACCTGAAGGGAGGTTGTAGCCAGATGGGGGCTGGTCTCTTCACCGAGGCAACCAGCACCAGAACAAGAGGACACAGTCTCAAGCTGCACCAGGGGAGGTTTAGGCTGGATGTTAGGAAGAAATTCTTCCCAGAAAGAGAGATTGGCCATTGGAATATGCTGCCCAGGGAGGTGGTGGAGTCACCATCACTGGAGCTGTTTCAAAAGAGACTGGATGAGGCACTTGGTGCCATGGTTTAGTTGATTAGATGGTGTTGGGTGATAGCTTGTACTCGATGATCTCAAAGGTCTTTTCCAACCCGGTTAATTCTATTCTCTATGAAGAGCAAAAGAAAATATTATCTCCCTTCCCCTCCCTTTTCCCTTCTTTCTCCTCCCTTTTCCTTCTCTTATTTTAATCCTGGAAGGCCATGTAATGCTGAGGAATGGCTGTTCTTACTGCAGCACTTTGCACTGAAATAGGGTAGACCTTGCAAAAGAGGGGAATCTGACTCAGGGAGAATAGGTCTTTGTCTTCAGTAGCCTCATTGTTCATACTTGGCAAATACCTTCTGAAGATAGCCTGAGCCCTTTGTGCAATTTAATGTAGACAATGAGCTAAATGAATGTTGACCATCTGAGGAAGGGGAGTGGGAAGGGCATAGATCAATTTGATAGTGATTCATTTGCTTAATGTCAGCCTTGAGTTTTTACATTTGTTCATAAAGAATTTTTCCATTAGGCTAGCATTGCTGCAAGAACTCCAGGATGGGAGAAGATGTATTGGGATTGATGAACTGCCTGATGTGCAAACCTGTTTGATCTGCTATAATGGTTTAGCACAAGTGCTCAGCTGCCTGCTCCCCCAACACAACAGTGTAACACACACAGTATCACAGTATCACAGTATAACTAAGGTTGGAAGAGACCCCAAGGATCATCAAGTCCAACCTGTCTCCACAGACCTCACGACTAGACCACGGCACCAAGTGCCACGTCCAGTCTCCTCCTGAACACCTCCAGGGACGGTGACTGCACCACATCCCCAGGCAGCACATTCCAATAACGAATGACTCTCTCAGTGAAGAACTTTCTCCTCACCCCCAGCCTAAACTTCCCCTGGTGCAGCTTGAGACTGTGTCCTCTTGTTCTGGTGTTGATTGCCTGGGAGAAGAGATCAACCCCCTCCTGGCTACAATCTCCCTTCAGGTAGTTGTAGAGAGCAATGAGGTCTCCCCTGAGCCTCCTCTTCCCCAGGCTAAAAGCTTGAGAGCATAGTCTCAAGGAAAGGCCCTTTTCAATTACTGCATCCAGATGCATCAGGGTCACACAGCACCTAGAATCACAGAATTGTAGAATGATAGAATGGTCTGGGTTGGAAGGGACCTCCAAAGGTCATCCAGTCCAACCCCTCTGCAATCAGCAGGGGCATCCTCAACTAGATCAGGCCACCCAGAGCCCTGTGTCCCTCAGGCTGGGAGGGGTGGCCATTCTCTACCCTGCTCTCCCATGACCCCAGAGTGCACAGCCAGGCCCTGTCACATGTATTGCTGGTGATGCTGTGGGAATTGTCTCCAGAACAAGAAAATCACCTTGTGGAGGTGGTGATTACATTAAGACCATGAGAAGTGTCTCAACAAAGATAAGTTCGTTGGGAACAACCCACCTGGGATGTGCCAGCTCTGCCCATTGAGATAACAGTTGTCCAGGGGGGATGGTGGGTGGCTAAAAGTGGCAGAGGTCACTCAGCACCAACACCTGCAAGCCCGCTGGGAGACACCTGGAAGTGACACATGCATTGTAATGTGAAAAAGGTGTGGGCCAGGTGGAGCTATGAGGAATGAACCAGGAACAGTATAAAACTGTTATGCCAGCCTAGCTGGGGGGTACATCACCCTGGGACATCTCAGGCAGCACCCCAGGAACGTCTTCCCCCCAGCCCTCTCTGAAGAAGGACCACAGGGTGGTAGCTCTCTCTCCCACTCTCTATATCTCCATTCTTTCTTTTCTTACCCTTCTTTCTCTCTTTTGTTTGTAAGTAATCAATGGTCTCATTTTGATAGATGACCTCCTTTGTGTCTTCATTTCAGTCATGTTCAAAAGGGAATGTTCAAAAGAACCATGTCCCCTTCCTGATGAGACTGGTGTGGAAGTGACTTTAGAATCCTCACAATTAACCTGAAGAACTCCAACTGTTTCAAGGCCATCTTGTTGAAGAAAAACTGCAGGACCATTCAGGAACCCACTAAGCCATAGTCTTGGTTTAAAGTGTGGACAGAAATACTTCTACTCCCAAAAGAAGAATAGAATAGAATAGAATAGAATAGAATAGAATAGAATAGAATAGAATAGAATAGAATAGAATAGAATAGAATAGAATAGAATGGAGTGGAATGGAATGGAATGGAATGGAATGGAATGGAATGGAATGGAATGGAATAGAATAGAACAGAACAGATTTAACCAGGTTGGAAGAGACCTCCAAGATCATTGAGTCCAACTTATCACCCAACACCATCTAATCAACTAAACCATGGCACCAAGCACCCCATCCAGTCTCTTCCTAAACACCTCCAGTGATGGTGACTCCACCACCTCCCTGGGCAGCACATTCCAATGGGCAATTTCTCTTTCTATGAAGAACTTCTTCCTAAAATCCAGCCTAAACCTCCCCTAGTGCAGCTTGAGACTGTGTCCTCTTGTTCTGGTGCTGGTTGCCTGGAAGAAGAGACCAACCTGGCTTCAACCTCCCTTCAGGTAGTTGTAGAGGGCAATGAGGTCTCCCCTGAGTCTCTTTTTCTCCAGGCTAAACATCCCCCAGCTCCCTCAGCCTCTCCTCACAGGGCTGTGCTCCAAACCCCTCTCCAACCTTGGTGCCCTTCTCTGGACACATTCATACACCCTGCGGGATACAGGAGTCTCAGTTTTCTACTTGAAATCAAGCCCTTTGTGAAGTAACTTTCTTTTTATCCCCAACATTTCAGCTTAGAAGGAGCTTCTCAGTCCTCAGGATGTGATGGCACTGGAGAGCAGTGACAGAGTCTGTCCTTGTAAAATGGTGGCTGTACCATCTGAACTGCAAAGCAGGCAGCTCCACAGAGCTGCACCGATGCTTGTCCCTGAAGGGCACCACACACAGCTCAGTGGAGAGGACTCCCATGAGAGGTTTTTTTTCTTGCCCATTAAGATATTTTTCCTCTTTAAGTAAGTTCACTAAATAACATATTTTGATCCCCTGTACTCTTGGAAGGCTGAATGAGTCTTGGTCTCTGGAACGTGCTTAAAGAGAAGGAAGTTGTCCTTGTCCTGCACTAAAATGTGAAATAGAGTTCTTAACCATGAGGGTGGTGGAACACTGGAACAGGTTGGAACAGGGAGATGGTTGGGGCCCCATCCCTGGAGATATTGAAGGTGAGGCTGGACAGAACTCTGGGCAACCTGATCTAGTTGAAGATGTCCCTGCTGAACGCAGAGGGAGTTGGACTGGGTGAGCTTTGGAGGTCCCTTCCAACCCAGAGCATTCCGTGGTTCTGTGACATCTCAGCCTATCACAGACATAGTTAAGACAATAATTTATGGAGCCAGACTTCCCCTTGAAAACAGAAGGATACTGCTAGGAGGTTTATATTTTCTAATGTGCAGAAGACATGTTTTTAACTCAACAGTACCCTTATAAAAATCCTCTATCTTATTCACTAGTGACTTTCTTCCATTGTGCAGTGCTTTTTCCCCTCTTTCTTCCTTCTTTCTGGCCACTTTCCCCACTCTTCCTCTTCTTGCTTTTCTTTGTTCTACAGCCGTTGTATGTTTTATTTAGATTTCCCTCCCCTCTGACATTTTCACCATTTTAGAGCACAAAATAGAACCTCTCTTCTCCTTCTGCAGCTGTGACCCCATCCCCTGCTGTACCAAATTGACACTTCTGTGAGCAGTGACTCCAGTCAGTCACTTGAAAGCTGCTGCTTTCAGAAGTGTTGATTTAGTGCAGCAGGGGATGATGTGCCAGATAGAAATCAGACAAAAATATAAATAATAAAACCCCCACTTCAGGAGAAGTTTTACGACGAGAGGGGAAACAGGTTGGGAGAAAAGGCGTGAAGGAGAGGAAGGAAGGCAGGGGGAGGAAGGGCAGCAGAGGTCTCTAAGGCATCTGGATGCCCAAGGAGCACACCAGGATGAGTGGAAGAGAGGCCATGAACAAATGGTGCTCTTCCTCCTCCCCACTCTCACGGCTTGCAAGAAACTCGTGTGATTCACAGGGCACAGCATGGTGAGGCTTTCTGCTTCTACCTACCTGGAGAGTTATTCTGGGATACAATTCTGGTGGCAGGGAGGGGAGGTTTTAAAATATGACTAAGGGATTGAGGGGCACTTGTGCTCTAGAGGTACTTAAAATTTGGCAAATACAACTTTTGCATGCCAAGAGATTGGATGTTTCCATCCTTGAGGTACATGTTGTACAGTCCAGGGGTGCACAGGCTGAATTTCTTAGAAATTATACAAAAAGCATGTTGCTATGTGAAGCACAGGAGTGAAGAGGTTCTTCTAAACCGGCCCTGATTTACCTGGAAGTCCTAGAGGAAACATTTTACCACTTACTGGTGCCAAAGATGTTATATTTCTGTTGCAGAACTAACAGGATTCATAAAAGCTTCTGCTGGGCTAACTTTGTCCAGTGCAGTCTCCAAGCACTCAGGGCAATGTCTTTTCATCCTTATTGACTTATTCTTGCTAAGTTCCTCAGGTATTTTTCATGAAGGTAGCAAAAGCCTGGCTGTGCATTTACTCAGAGGTGGTGTAACAGGTGTCAGTCCTGGCAAGGTCCACTCAGGGCCCATGTCTGTAGACACAGAATCATGGAACTGACTGAGAGAGCTGAGGGCTCTGTAGCTTGGAGAGGAGGAGCCTGAGAGGTGACCTCATTCATGGTGATAAAGATGTGCAGGGTGAGTGCCCAGAGGCTGGAGCCAAGCTCTGCTGGGTGATGCCCAATGCCAGCACAAGGGGCAATGGTGGAAGTTGAGGCATAGGAAATTCCATGGAAACAGGAGGAAAAAGTTTTTCACTGTGACAGTGACAGAGCTCTGAAACAAGATGTCCAGGGGGGTTGTGGAGTCTCCCTTTCTGGAGATATTCAAAACCCTCCTGGATGTGATCTGTCCTGGCAGCGGGGTTGGACTTTATGATCTTTGAAAGTCCCTTCCAGCCCCTAACATTCTGTGGTTCTGTGATTCTGTGGTAGAATCATAGAATGGTTAGGGTTGGAAGGGATCTTAAAGATCATCCAATTCCACCCCCTGCTGGCATTGTCACAGACACCCTCTACCAGCCCAAGTTGCTCAAGGCCTCATCCAACCCAGGGCCTTGAACACTTCCAGGGAACAGGCATCCACATCCTCCCTGGGCAACCTGTTCCAGTGTCTCACCACTCACTGGAGGGAGTAGGACAAGAGGACCTTTACAGGTTCCCTCCAGCCAGCATGACCACAGTGATGTGCTGATGCAGCACATTTGCCTGGCACAAGATCTGTGCCCTCCACTGGTGCTGCTGGCCACACTGGGCTTCACTAACAGTGTTGATGCAGTGAATGGTGCAGCCTTCCTCAAGATCTTGCTGCTGCACCCAGGGAAATCCTTACTGAGGGGTCTCAAGCTGCTGGATTGAGAGAGAAGCTATTGGAGCAGCCACTAAAAAACAAACAAAACTGAAACAAAACCGAAACAAAAAGAAAGATTAAAAACCCCCACAACCTTTCTTGATCCAAAAAGTTTTTTTCTGGCAAGAAAAAGTCAAACTAAATAGGAGTGTGTGAGTTTGCCCAGCGATCAGGACAGTTGCTCCGAGCTAAAGTCCTTGTCAGTGCAGCCTGGAAAGGTGCTGACAGCTGTGTAGCAAGATTAGTGTCTCAGTTTGCTTTATGCATGACCTTTGCCAGGTTTGTGTTAGGATGGAAATCCTCCACAACTTTTGGGAAGCCCACTTCTTAAGCATGTACTTGAAAACTTGTATTGGGCAGCTCTTGGGAAGAATTTCCCTTGCCTGAAGAAGCATCTGCCTTCCAGCATTTAGAGAGGCTCTGGAGCAGGCTTTCTGGGGGATCACTGTTGTAATCTTGCTGTTCATCATGTTAATTGAAGATGCACCTTTCTGATAACCTTTGGCTGTTCAGGAGGTCTTTCCAGAGCATCCAAGGCTGAAGAAAATTAGACAACAGACAGAACAGATCAATCAGTCCATTTTTCTGCCAAGGCAGGATTAGTTCATAGAGAACTGTTTTTAGTGTTAGGCCATCTTTAGTTTTTAAAATCCCAAGTGAGAGCTTCCATATATCTCCCTGGGACACTCTTTCACACACCAATACATCTCATTGTCAGGAAGATCTTCCCAATACTCTGTTGAGCTTAAGCTTTTTCCTTTCCATTATCTCTAGTTATATCCTTTTCCCTTGGTGGCTTTACACACTTCAAATATTTATAGATTATTATAACTTTTATCTTAAGAAGCTTTCTTCAGTTTCTCAACATCTTTTTGGCTTAGAAAAACCTACCTGAGACTTTCTGGGTTGAGGACTACATTCATTATCAAACCATGATACAGTCAGGTGTTCACAGCATCATTTTCTTCTCCTTTTTCTCAAGGTCCAACAAACATGGGAGATTCTAAATAAAGAAATCAGATCATGTGTTCAGCAATGATTTGAGAAAGGTCTCTCTGCTTGCTTTCTGCTTGCCAGTGTGACCAGTGTGAATGGAGGCTCCAGGCTGTTACTTGGTTCTTAATCTGCCACCTCTTGGTGCTCTGCCCCATGGGAAGCCTGCATCCTTCATCTTTGTACTTCTGCAGCTCATGCAAAATTCACTTCATTCTTCTTCAGTGCAACTGCTGTGGTCAGGGCTCAGGATATTTCCAGGTAAACAGAAGGTGAAAGAAGGATGTTGGACCTCTACTCGGAGGTCTGGTTCTCAGGTAGACTTACCACTGAGTACCAGTCCTGTGTGTGTACAGCTCAGGGTTGCAGGAGAGGCCAGCCCATGCTAGCTCCTTTGAGTGCAGGCAAGCTGGCTTAGAAAGAGGCTGCACTTCTCTCGGCATCTTCTCGTGCCCCAGAAGGGAAGCAGAGGCAATCTGATGGATACTGCTGCTATACAGAACATCTCCTGTAGGCAGCTGCAAAGATTTGCTTTCTTTTTAATGAAACTTAGATTGTTGTTATTAGTGATGAGTGTTAGTCCTGGCTGGCAGAAAAGGGGAAGGAGCTGAAATGGTTTGCATAGCATTTGGCTGTCACTTGTACATTGTGTTTTGAAGGAAATGCTGTCAGGCTTCTCTGACTACTTTTGAACACATTTGCACAGCTGAGCCTAGTGGTAGTGGAGGCCTTAAAGATCCCATGGACCTATCTTGGAAATCAGCTGAGGCACTTTTGGGTGTCCTGGCTGGCAAGTATGATGTGCACCTGAGGCCATCATCAGTGATTAGCACTGGAGCAGCCCAGGAAGAAGGAGAGACTGTGTGGGGAGCTTGGGCAGTTGCAGGACAGTCACAAAGCAGAAAGTATTGTTTTTCTCCTCAGAGAACTTGAGCTTCTCCTGAGGATTTTTCAGCCTGTTAGATACCCTGTGTTTGTCTGATTGGTTTCCCAGAATCAATAGCTAAACTCCCATTGATTTCTGCTGACACACAGTGCTTTCAGTTCCAGCTGTGCCACTGAACTTGAGAGCTCCACGTTTCACAGAGGCTCACCTGCCACAGCTGTCTTCTGCCTTCTGAAGTTTTGAGCACAGTTTCACTGAGAAGTGTGCAGGTTGGAAGCACCACTCTGGGTGCCCACAAAGGCTTGGGAGGTGCCTTTTCTCCATTAGTTTCACAGGGAAAGTCTGTGCCTGGTGTGCCTGTCCCCAGATCTGTGTCTGTCAGAATGGTAGCTTTCTGCTGTCCTCTTCCTTATGTCTATTCCAAAGCATCCTCCCTAGAAATCTTAGCTGACATTTGCCTAAGAGAATTTTACTTTTAGTCCTTTTCTGTGCCTAATTTCTAGACACATCTGTGTATACTTTCTGCCTTGCTTCTGCTTGCAGTGGTTTCCGGATTCTCATCGTCCACAGCTCTCGGCAATGAGATTTGCTGCCTAATCCAAACAACTCAGTCCCTTTATTTCTGCACGTCATTTCAAAGAGAAAATTTTCAGCTGCATTTCTAAAACATCTATAAAGAGCAACCTTTAGCAGCAAGTTTTCCTTACTATCTGCTCATTGAGAAAAGGAATAGAAAGAGTAATGATATTGCACTTCTGCTGACTACACTGCTTGACTGATTCACGGGGGATTTGCTCTTAACGTGTTTGAGGAATTAAAAAGAAAAAAAGAAGTGTCAAACTGTATTTTTTTTTGGCACCCATCTACAGTAGATGCTGTTAGAAGAAACATATGGCCTCATGCTAACAGTGTTACAGCACTGCTGAAGTACTGCATGCATGACATTGACAAATTTCCTCCAGGCTTTTTTGTTTTCCGTGCTATTAAGCATTCAAAGTCCAGTGTTTCATTACCACTGATGACACAGAGAGCCTTATTGACATTCCATCCATCTGTTCAAAACATGCAGCACCAAACCCGAAGCAACTAGTAGGCAGGAGTGCGCTTGCCAGCTGCGCAGTGAGTGCTCAGCAGTGTGGTGCCCTCTGGAAAGGTTCCTGGGTTCTGCCATGTCCTCAATTGCAGTTGTGTGGCCGTTCGTCTGCAGAGAGACAAGCTGTTTCCATTTTCTTATTTCCTGACTTTTTGGACTTCTGAATCGTCTACATCTGAGTATAGCCGGAATGGACTATGAACTTTACTCACAAACTGTAAATATTATTTCCGATTGGATGGACAGTACAAACGACCAATGAAAGTGTTTAGAAGGGGTGGACTGTGGCCGTTTGACGCTGTGCCTTTAAGGAAGGGGCACACTGGCTAAATGTTTATAAAATATTTTGGTAGTCTGAACGAATTTCATTGGCCAAGGAGGTGGGAGGTGAGATTGGACCCAGGGGAGCTGGGAACTTTCTCTCAGTCTTCCTTCCTTCGCTGTCCCTTTCGGCTGGATCTGCTTCTGGGCTTCTTGCCAAGAGATAAGAACTAACTCACTCCCTGTAACAGGCCTGTCCGCTTCTTTCCCTGTCCTGCTAACCATCCTTGTCTCTTCTTCTACCTCTTTGGGGGAGAAGGGAGGTAGGGGGGTGAAGGGGGCACAGGGGGAAGCCCCCTCTGTGGGGGGTCTGGTTTCTGGTCGAGTTAATTTGCTGTATATTCCTGTATATATTGTAAAATCCCTGTATTTGTTGTGTTACATAGAATCTGTTTCCTTGTAAAATAGAATCTCATTTCTCCGACTGGGTTTAGCCGTGGTCTCTTTCTCAGTGGGGGAGGGAAAGCAGAGCCTTTCCTTTCAAACCACTACAAGTTGCAATGGGCAAGTCTTTCTTTTCCCCCTTTTCTTGCCCTGTTTTCTCTCTCCTTTTCTTTTCTTTTTTTTTTTTTTTAATTTTTTTTTTCCTCTCTGCATATTGTGCAGAAATAAGTGGCTCCAAGGATTCTCTGCTTAGTTATCCTTAATGTGCAATCTTCAGGTGTAGCTTCAAAAAACTCAGAAGTCCTTCAACACTGCTATCAGGCAGGACTCACTGACCACAGTTTTGTTTGAGGTTTGCTTCTTTTCTTTTCTTTTCTTTTCTTTTCTTTTCTTTTCTTTTCTTTTCTTTTCTTTTCTTTTCTTTTCTTTTCTTTTCTTTTCTTTTCTTTTCTTTTCTTTTCTTTTCTTTTCTTTTCTTTTCTTTTCTTGTCTTGTCTTGTCTTGTCTTGTCTTGTCTTGTCTTGTCTTGTCTTCTTTTCTTTTAGTTTTTCTTTTCTTTTCTTTTCTTTTCTTTTCTTTTCTTTTCTTTTCTTTTCTTTTCTTTTCTTTTCTTTTCTTTTCTTTTCTTTTCTTTTCTTTTCTTTTCTTTTCTTTCTTTTCTTTTCATGTCTTTTCTTTTCTCTTTTCTTTTTTCTCTTTTCTTTTCTCTTTTCTTTTCTTTTTTTTTTTTCTTTCTTTGTATTTTTCTTTTTTTTCTTCTTTGCATTTCTATTTTTTCTTTCTTTTTTCTTTTTCTTTTTCTTTTTCTTTTTCTTTTTTCTTTTTCTTTTTCTTTTTCTTTTTTCTTTTTCTTTTTCTCTTTATTTTTCTATTTTTTCTTTTTCTCTTTTTCCTTTTTCTTTTTGTTCTTCTTCTTTTTCTTTTCTTTTTCTTTCTTCTTCTTCTTCTTCTTCCACTCCTTCTTCTTCCTCTCTTCTTCTTCCTCTTCTTCTTCTTCCTGTTCTTCCTCTTCCTCTTCTTCCTCCTCTTTCCCTTCCCCTTTCCCCCCTTTTCCTTTTCCTTCTTTTCCTTTTTTACCTTTTTTCCCCCTTTTCCTAGGAGCTAATCTGTGCATTACCCAGGAGCAGGACAATGAGGCCCCAATGAGTCAACCTATTCATGTATTTTTGGAACCCAGAGGAACTGGTTTGACTATTTACAGATTATAACAGTTGGTAGTTGAATGTTTTATTTTCATTCCCAGTTGGTACAATATGTTCACAGCTGATGCTAATGGCTTGCCCATTTGATATCACATATGGTCCACTATTTGGGTCCCCATAAGCTTTCTTTTGTGGTCAGGCTGCTTTAAAACTCTCATATATTTAAGTTTCTCCCGTCTCCGGTGAAGATGGCTATGAAACTCTGAAGCTTGGCAGCTGCAGAGGAAATCAGCAATTTTTTTGCACAAAGATTCAAAGAATTTGGGTCAAAATGCCTAAGAAATATTATCTTAATATAAAATTGAATAAAAAACCAAATACCTCAGTAAGTCACCTGAAATTTTAAAAGGAGTGTCATTTAGTCTTTCCTTGTCTATGAAGCTGTGATTTAGTTCTTCTCCAGTGTTTTAGCACCACTGAGTGCTAGGAGCAGGACGACTTTCAGTGTGTGCACACTTGCATGGGAAAACAAGAATTTGTATTGCTTAGACCATTTCCATTTGGATATTGCTTTTCTGGTGATGTTTTATGACAGAAGATAACCTGAGAAAGCAAAATACTTTTTCCTTTTGTGTTTGTTTGGGGTTTTTTAGAAAGAAAAACTTAGAATAATAGAATAGTTAAGAGCTGATTTTCCATTGTCCCAAGCAGGGAATGGTGACCTTTCAGGATTTCAAGGTTTCTAAGGGTGTTGGCTCTTCAGCCTCTAACCACATTGAAACCTAGTTCACACTCTTTCCAAGATCTGTAACTGAGGTGTGATTGCAGTCTTCTATAGACCACTAGACTAGGCAGAAGAGAGGATAAAATCTGTAAACACATATGAAACTAAACTAAGAAACATGGACAGCCCATACACCACAGGCTATAAGCTAGAAGTAAACTCATTTGTGCGTGAACCAAGCTTATTTGCTTGCATGAGAACCTCTATCAAGCTGCTAGCCACAACAGTAATCAGATGTTTGCGTATGCAGAACAAAACACCAGGCAATCACTGAGCTTTATTTTCATGGAGTCATAGAATTGTCAGGGTTGGAAGGGAGCTCAAGGATCATCCACATCCAACACCCCTGCCATAGGGTGGTTTAGACCCACATCCAGCCTGGCCTTCAAAACCTCCAGGGATGAGGCTTCCACCACCTCCCTGGGCAACCTGTGCCAGTCTCTCACCACCCTCATGGAGAAGAATCTACCCATTTCTAGTTTTGCTCCATTCCCTCCAGTCACTCACTACCCAACAGGAGACTAGGAAAAGAGGAGCTGTGATGTAAAACAGAGAATAGGAGAAGTGAACTATAACAGTGTGAAAAATAAAAATTAGAATGACAAGCCTGTCTGAAGGTCTTACCCTGATGCTCAAATGTTTATACTTACTCTAAAACAGAGCTGAAAAAGTGGCAAGCTCATGAAAAGATTATTTCCAAAACTATTGCTTTACCCTCTGAGAGCTGAAATCCTCACTTGTGGGTGGGAGCAGATCATAATAGCTCTAATTCCCCAAGAAGTGGGCATTGTGTGCCAGCCAAGCAGACTAGTGCATTAATTGTCCTCCACTTCACCTCTAGATGTTTAACTACCTGTCCAGTCAAGCAGCAAGCAACACTCACTTATTTTTGCCTTGCTGTTCGAATAATTTTTCTAACTGGGTAATTTATTTGAAATGAAGGGGAATCAGTGTATTAGCTTGGAAGGGACATTGAAATTGAATCACAGAATCATAGAATCATCAATAAGGTTGGAAAAGACCTCAAAGAACATCAAGTCCAACCTGTCACCACAGACCTCATGACTACTAAACCATGGCACCAAATGCCACATCCAATCCTCTCTTGAACACCTCCAGGGACGGTGACTCCACCACCTCCCTGGGCAGCACATTCCAATGGCTAATGACTCTCTCTGTGAAGAACTTTCTCCTCACCTGGAGTCTAAACCTCCCCTGGTGCAGCTTGAGACTGTGTCCTCTTGTTCTGGTGCTGGTTGCCTGGAAGAAGAGACCAACCCCCACCTGACTGCAGCCTCCCTTCAGGTAGTTGTAGACAGCAAGAAGGTCTCCCTTGAGTCTCCTGTTCTCCAGGCTAAACAATCCCAGCTCCCTCAGCCTTTCCTCACAGGGCTTGTGCTCGAGGCCTCTCCCCAGCCTCATTGTCCTTCTCTGGACACGTTCAAGAGTCTGAATGTCCTTCTTAAACTGAGGGGCCCAGAACTGGACACAGAACTCAAGGTGTGACCTAACCAGTGCTGAATACAGGGGCAGAATTACTTCCGTGCTCCTGCTGGCCACACTATTCTTGATGCAGGCCAAGAGGCCATTTGCCTTCTTGGCCACTTGGGCATGCTGCTGGCTCATGTTCAGCCCGCTGTCAGTCAGTACCCCCAGGTCCCTCTCTGCCTGGCTGCTCTCCAGCCACTCTGACCCCAGCCTCTAGCCCTGCATGGGGTTGTTGTGGCCAAAGTGCAGCACCCGGCACTTGGACTTGTTGAATGCCATCACGTTGGAGTCTGCCCATCTGACATTGTGTCAGATTAACAGCTTTAATGCCCTGTGTTGGTAGGATAAGTGTTCAATGGTTGCATTTTCCAGCCATACAAGTTCAGATGAGTGAGAGTGATGTGAGTTTTTCTTTTTCTTTCTTTTTTTTTTCAGGCAGAAGTAGCTCTGGAGCTAATGAGACAGATCCAGCAGCTCCTATCACGTAGCTCCTGCTTTTCCCTGGCCCTGTGTTCTCTCACTGATTCTTGTTAGGAGAGTAGTTAAGTGCACATTGAAAGTGCTGCCTGTGATGCCTGGCTCCTGTTGCTTAACAGGATGAGGCAACTGTTTGCTTACAGCTCAAGAGGAAAAATTGCATGGTGCTGGTTTAAAGTCAGCACATGGAAGGAAATCGAAATGGAGCGGAAGTAGAGGCAAGTAAATAAAGTCAGCCTTCATCCTGGAACACCACAGAGGAAAACAAGGTTTTCTCTTCAGGGGAAGTGAAAAACCAACACAACAAACCCAATGGTATTTTGTAAATGAAACTAGCAGATAAGTAGTGAAATTCTGTCCTCTACTATAAGCAGTCTTAGGGGCTCAGAAAGCTCCAGTAATCCTTTAGCATGCTAAGAAGTTACTTTACCTTGAAATATCTATAAGAAGCCTGGGGAGATTGAATTAATAAGGGAGAATCTCAGCAAGGGGCTGGGTGCCTGGTGATGTGGTACAAGGCAAGACTTGGTAACAATTTGCAGAACTGGCAGTCCCTAAGTTAAGTGTTACCTCTTCAAACGTTTGAGCTGGAAATGGAAGATTGTGCAGGAAGCATCTGGGCTCCTTGGACACAATTTCAGCTGTGTGCAGGAAATGACAGGTTTCTCACAACTATCAATCAGAACTAAATGCTAACAACTGGGAACAACACTACTGAAACATTATTTGTTGTGCTCTTACTTAAATAAAGCACGAACTCACAACCCTCCAGGAGCAGTAATTGGTGCTGTGGCTTGGAGGTGTCCAGCAAAACCTGGGTATGCTAATGTAAAAGTGGGTATCTTATGCACCTGAACCTGTCCCCAGGGGTCCACACACGTTGTATTTGGGGTGGCTAAGCCTGGTTTGAGGGCACTGTGGTAGTCTTGGCATGGCACTGCTGCTGTAGCTGGAAGAGCAGCAGCCACACTGCTTGTCATGCGGGTGGTGTGTCTTGTGCCCATGCTGATGCCAGGCAATCATCTCTAGAGGCAATTATAATATCCCTGTGCACTGGATAGCTTCTCATATTAACTGTGTTGACTCTGGCCTCATCACAACCTTGGGACAATTGCTGTGAAGTGCAGGATGTTCATGCCAAGGTGGGTTTTGCACACCAAAACAATCCTGATGGAAAGAAGAGTTGCATTGACTGTGGTCGCTGACTAATGAGACCCAAATCTAGTGATGAGTGCATAATGACAATCACACTTAAGACTGACAAAGCAGCTGAGGACCAGACATGTTCAAGTGGACCCTAATCTGTGTGGTTTGCCAGAGCTGTAATAGCAAAGCACAACTTGCCTCTCTCTGTCAGTCCCATAAGCTTGGATTATAAACCCAAACCCCGACCCCTCCTCTACTCTGCCCTAATGAGACCTCACCTAGAATATTGCATCCAGTTCTGGGCTCCTCAGTTCAAGAGGGACAGGGATCTGCTGGAGAGTGTCCAAGGGAGGGCTACAGGGATGCTGAAGGGACTGGAGCACTGCCTGATGAGGAGAGGCTGAGAGCCCTGGAGCTGATTAGTCTGGAGAGAAGACTGAGAGGGGATCTGATCAATGTGTGTCAATATCTGAGGGCTGGGGGTCAGGAAGGAAGGGATAGGGACAGCCTCTGCTCATTCGTGCCCTGTGATAGGACAAGGGGCAACGGATGCGAACTACAGCACAGGGTGTTCCACCTCAGCATGAGGAGAAACTTCTTCACAGGCTGCCCAGAGAGGTTGTGGAGTCTCCTTCCCTGGAGTCTTTCCAGCCCTGTCTGGATGTGTTCCTGTGTGACATGTGCTGGATTCTATGGTCCTGCTCTGGCAGGGGGGTTGGACTGGAAACTCTCCAGAGGTCCCTTCCAGCCACTATCATCCTGTGAGCATCCTGTGATTTTGTGAGAGAAAATGGGAAGATCAGTTGAGTAGGGTCTTACAGTGCATTTACAAATGCTGCTTTCTGCTTCCATACAACAACCACCAACATACTGATGTCACTCTGCCCAACAAATTCCCATCTCATAGAACAAAAGATCTTTGGAGCTCTCCATTAAATATAATCTCTTCTTTTTATTTCAGTAGGAAAAGGACCTGAGGCTTGCTGAGGAGGAGTCTGTGTGGAAATGATTTGCTCAGCTGTTATTAGCACACTGTGGAAAATGAGGGGTAGGATGGAATTGGTGAAGGCAGCCTTATGTTGGGAAGTGGTTGATCAGAAAACCAGCATTGAGTAGTAACTCACCAATTTGAGCTGTATTTTGGGGAGTCCTCTCTCCTGAATGGGATTCAGTTACAGGCTGGACAGGTGGGCAGAGTCCAAGGGCATGAGATTTAACACATCTAAGTGCCAGGTCCTACACATGGGCCACAACAACCCCAGGCAGTGCTACAGGCTGGGGTCAGAGCGGCTGGAGAGTGGCCAGGTAGAGAGGGACCTGGGGGTACTGGTTGACAGTAGGCTGAACATGAGCCTGCAGTGTGTCCAGGTGGCCAAGAAGGCCAATGGCATCCTGGCCTGGATCAGGAACAGTGTGGCTGGCAGGAGCAGGGAGGTCATTCTGCCCCTGTACACTGCACTGGTTAGGCCACACCTTGAGTCCTGTGTCCAGTTCTGGGCCCCTCAGTTTAGGAAAGATTTTGACTTGCTAGAACATGTCCAGAGAAGGGCAACAAAGCTGGGGAGGGGTTTGGAACACAGTCCTATGAGGAGAGGCTGAGAGAGCTGGGATTGCTTAGCCTGGAGAAGAGAAGGCTCAGGGGAGACCTTACTGCTCTCTACAACTACCTGAAGGGAGGTTATAGCCAGGTGGGGGTTGGTCTCTTCTCCCAGGCAACCAGCACCAGAACAAGAGGACATGGTCTCAAGCTACACCAGAGGAGGTTTAGGCTGGATGTTAGGAAGAAGTTCTTCATAGAAAGAGAGATTGGCCATTGGAATGGGCTGCCCGGGGAGGTGGTGGAGTTACCATCACTGGAGGTGTTTAGGAAGAGACTGGATGGGGTGCTTGGTGCCATGGTTTAGTTGATTAGATGGTGTTGGGTGATAGGTTGGACTCAATGATCTCAAAGGTCTCTTCCAACCAGGTTAATTCTATTCTATTCTATTCTATTCTATTCTATTCTATTCTATTCTAGTCTAGTCTAGTCTAGTCTAGTCTAGTCTAGTCTATCCTATCCTATCCTATCCTATCCTACCTATTCTATTCTATTCTATTCTATTCTATTCTATTCTATTCTATTCTATTCTATTCCATTCCATTCCATTCTATTCCATTCTATTCTATTCTGCATACAGTGATAATGCAGAGTCTCCTGCAACAATGTAAATGAGTCGTTGACGTGGCACTTCATTGCAATAATAACTCAGAGCTACTAGCAGGCTTGATGGGCCTGCAATAAACGTTTTATTATTTAGGAAAAACACACTCTACAAGTTGCAGTGTGCCATGCTCATTCATGCTGTAAATCAACAAAGATCAGCAGACTGAATAGGAAAATGAAAAGCTTATTTAGGAACTGACACAAGCTTTCAGATGAGCAGGAATAGCTGAAGTTAACTGCACTCATTTTTCTTTGCTTGTCACAATTGCCACTTGAATTTCCCTGCTAAAGATTGTGGGCACTTTTGCTTTATGAAATTATACAGGCAGGGAGAGGATTTGCATTTATATCACCTTACTTAGTGTAAAGTTAAATGTAAGGCATCCTCTGGCTTCCACAACCCAACTAACCAACCAACCAGCCAGCCAACCAGAAACCTCAATGCTAAAATAGTCATGGAGTCATAGGACATTAGGGGTTGGAAGAGACCTCCAGAGATCAAGTCTAACCCCCTGCTACAGCAGGATTATGCAGGGCAGCTCACACAGGAATGCATCCAGGTGAGTTCTATCTTCATTGATGATCTGGATGAGAGAATTGAGTCAGTCATCAGCAAATTTGCAGATGACACCAAGATGGGAGCAGATGGTGATCTGTTAGAGGGCAGAAAGGCTCTGCAGAGGGACCTCGACCGACTGGACAGATGGGCGGAGTCCAACAGGATGGCATTCAACAAATCCAAGTGCCAGGTGCTGCACTTTGGCCACAGCAACCCCATGCAGAGCTACAGGCTGGGCTCAGAGTGGCTGGAGAGCTTCCAAACAGAGAGGGACCTGGGGATGCTGGCTGACAGCTGCCTGAACATGACCCTGCAGTGTGCCCAGGTGGCCAAGAAGGCCAATGGCATCCTGGCCTGCATCAAGAAGAGTGTGGCCAGCAGGAGCAGGCCACACCTTGAGTACTGTGTCCAGTTCTGGGCCCCTCAGTTTAAGAAGGACATTGAGACTCTTGAATGTGTCCAGAGAAGGCAATGAGGCTGGGGAGAGGCCTTGAGCACAAGCCCTGTGAGGAGAGGCTGAGGGAGCTGGGGTTGTTTAGCCTGGAGAAGAGGAGGCTCAGGGGAGACCTTCTTGCTCTCTACAACTACCTGAAGGGAGGTTATAGCCAGGTGGGGGTTGGTCTCTTCTCCCAGACAACCAGCACCAGAACAAGAGGACACAGTCTCAAGCTGCACCAAGGGAGGTTTAGGCTGGATGTTAGGAAGAGTTCTTCACAGAAAGAGTTACTGGCTATTGGAATGTGCTGCCCAGGGAGGTGGTGGAGTCACCATCACTGGAAGTGTTTAGGAAGAGTGGTGCTTGGTGCCATGGTTTAGTTGATTAGATAGTGTTGAATGATAGGTTGGACTCGATGATCTCAAAAGTCTCTTCCAACCTGATTAATTCAGGTTGGAAAGACCCTCAGGATCTACAAGTCCCACCCAGAACCCTACTCTACAAGGGTCACCCCTAAAATATAGCCCCAAGCACCACATCCAAACCACCTTGAAACACATCCAGGCTTGGGGACTGCACCACCTCGCTGAGCAGCACATTCCAAAGCCTGACCACTCTTGATGGGAAAAAAATTCTTCCTACTCTCCAGTCTAAAGCTGCCCTGCTGCAGCTTGAGGCTGTTCCCTCTTGTTCTGTCACTAATGACCTGTGAGCAGAGACCAGCACCAACCTCTCCACAACCTCCTTTCAAGCAGTTGTAGAGAGCCATGAGGTCTCCCCTCAGCCTCTTCTTTTCCAAACCAAGCAGCCCCAGCTCCTTCAGTTGCTCCTCACAGATTTATTCTTCAGACCCTTCACCAGTCCTCAGTGTAGGTTTGGAGTTTGTTTCAGAGAACAGAAGTTTGTCTTCCTGAGCCAGCCATTTAGATGCTAAGGAAAGAAAAACTAATTAGGATGAGTGAATTGTAAGTGTCATAAAACAGAGAAGGTAAAGGGCATTTAATTATAGCTGTGCTGTCAGGCACCAGTGTAACAAAAGAAAAGATGTTCAGCACCAACACAGAGCACTGCCTGATGCATTGCTTGTAATGAAAAGGTAACATATGGTCTGAACACACGCCTCTGAACAGTTCAGGAAGCTGTAGCTTTTGATTTTCATGAAGCTGTTTTCTGATAATCCACACCAATTAGGAACAAGTAATCTCTCTTTTTTATTGTGTTTGTTTGTTTTAAACATTCAACTTTGTCCAGAGTTTGAAGAGAGAAGCCTCATACATGATGACAAAAACGTTGTGGCCCAGAAGGTGGTGTAATTGATGTGCGCGCTTGTCTGGCTGGTGGAATAACAATAGCAAGCATTAGAGATGAGAGCTGCAACTAGTCAGGCAGCCAGGCAGGGTGTGTTTTATAGGTCATCTGGGCTCCATTCACATCTACAGGTTGCTATTCCTTCTCCATACTTGAAAGCATTTAATGGATTATTATAAGAGGAAAAGGACGGTATGCAATAATGGTTTAAATTGAAGCTCTGTATATTTATCACCACTCTGTGACTCCTAAATGAATGTTTCACTTGGAAAATTCTCCCGTGACATACTTGAAGGTTTGCCAGAGCATCACAGAAGGAAAACAACGAATTGTCTAGGAGCATGAGTAAAGGACACTGAATAGCAGGCTAGAAACAGCTTTTCCTTTTCATGGCGTGGACAACAATAAATAAGGAAGCTGCTCTCTATCCTTTTCAAGGCAGGTGAAGTGGCTTTGTTCCATGCTGGTTTAAAATGGTATTTTATTATCTTTATTTATTTTTTTTTTTAATGAGAATTTTGGCAAGGGGCTTAGCTGTCAAACAATCCAAGCCAACAGGGCTCAATACTGATGTCAAATTAAGAATCACAGAATTGTCAGGGTTGGAAGGGACCGCAAGGATCAGCCCGTTCCAGCCCCACTGGCCATGGGCAGGGACACCTCACACTACAGCAGGTTGCTCACAGCCACATCCAGCCTGGCCTTCAAAACCTCCAGGGATGAGGAAGCTTCCACCACTTCCCTGGGCAACCTGTGCCAGTGTCTCACCACCCTCATGGGGAAGAACTTCTTCCTAACATCCAATCTGAATCTACCTACTTCTAGTTTTGCTCCATTCCCCCCAGTCCTATCAGTACCTGACACCCTGAAAAGTCCTTCCCCAGCTTTCTTGTAGCCTCCTTCAGATACTGGAAGGCCACAATCAGGTCTCCTCAGAGACTTCTCCTCTCCAGACTGAACAGAACCAGCTCCCTCAGTCTGCTTCCATAGGAGAGCAGCTCCAGCCATCTGATCGTCCTTGTGGCCCTTCTCTGGACACCTTCCAGCACCTTCAGATCCTTCCTGTAATAGAGGCTCCAGAACTGGACACAGTGCTCCAGGTGGGGTCTCACCAGAGGGGAGCAGTGGGGAAGAATCACCTCCCTGGCCCCCAAGTAAAATGGTGGGGTAATACTTTTCTGCTTTGTATCACAGCAACATAAAAGATTTATTCTTGCTTCTACTAGGTAGCATTTTCACAAATGTAATTGAACATAAATTTACCAAGTTTCCCCAAGGGGAAGTTAGGGTATGATTACACAGGCAGTCCCATCTCATTTAGCATAATTCTGACAATATACATGCAAATAGGCAACCCAACTTTGAATTTGAGAGAATGACATCCAGATAATCAGAGAGCAGTGCAGATGCTGGAGAAAGTTGGGCAGGAGTAGCTCTGCCTGCACCTCTGCCTCTGCCTCTGCTTTCTGCTCTGGGTGGCAAAGGAGAAGCCTCCGTGCCAGATCCTTGCTGTCCTGCCTCACTGGGGGGTTGCTGCCAAAGGGCTGTGCAGAGGGGACAGGCTCTGCTCACTGTGCCCTGGGATAGGACAAGGAGCAATGGGTGTAAACTCCAGTACAGCAGGTTTCACCTCTCTGGAGGTGTTTAAGAAAAGCCTGAATGAGGTACTTAGAGCCATGGTCTGGTTGGGATTCAGTGATAGGTTGGACTTGATGACCTTTGAAGTGCCTCTTCCAACCTGGTTGATTCTGTGTGATTCTGCATGTGATTCAAGCTGTGCCAGACAGGAGGACACAGCTTGTGTGCATTTGGTAGTTCAGGCTGAACAGCTTCGCTCGGCCCTCTTCCAAGCCCCATTGATAGCATATCCCAGGAATCAGTGAGAGAGATGGATCAAGTGGGTGGGAAAGTTCATGGCTTACAGCGTAATCAGCAGCAGGGACAGACTGGAGAAGGAGCCAGCCCTTCACAGACAGAGCTCTTTACTGTCATAGAATTGTAGAATTGTTAGGGTTGGAAGGGACCTCAAGGATCAGCCAGTTCCAACCCCCCTGCCATGGGCAGGGACACCTCACACTACATCATGTTGCTCAGAGCCACATCCATCCTGGCCTTCAAAACCTTCAGGGATGAGGAAGCTTCCACCACCTCCCTGGGCAACCTGTGCCAGTGTCTCACCACCCTCATGGAGAAGAACTTCTTCCTAACATCCAATCTGAATCTACCCATTTCTAGTTTTGCTCCATTCCCCTGAGTCCTGTCACTACCTTGTCCCTTGGGATGACAGGCTGCAAGGGGGCATGGTGCAGAGAAGGGCTCCATGGGTATGTGGTATGGTTTTAGTGCCAACTCCCCTTTCCCCCTCCTGTCTCCTCCCTCCCCTCTTACCAAGAGATAAGACAGGAAGGGAAAAAGGACAGGGAGAGTTTTCTGGTTGCCTTACACAGAGTATTTTACTCCTCCACTAAAAGGTATCAGATTACATGAGCATATATAAGAAAGAAAGGGAAAGGGAAAATACAGCCCAGAATCCAAAAACAAGTGAAAAACTGCACCTGGATGCTCAGGACCACGATGGCTACAGAGCCACCCAGAACCCCCTGTCCTGGGTGGTAACACCCTGCAGTCATAAAGTGTCACAGAATCACAGAATGTTAGGGGCTGGAAGGGACCTCAAAAGCTCATCCAGTCCAACCCCCCTGCCAGAGGAGGGTCACCTAGAGCAGATCACACAGGAACTCATCCAGGTGGGTTTTGAATATCTCCAGAGAGTGAGGCTCCACAACCCCTCTGGGCATCTTGTTCCAGTGTTCTGTCACCCTCACAGGGGGGAAAAATCCTTCCTCCTGTTTCCATGGAACTTCCTATGCCTCAGCTTCCACCACTGCCCCTTGTACTGTCATTGGGCATCACCCAGCAGAGCCTGGCTCTATCTTCTGGGCACTCACCCTGCACATCTTTATCAACATGAATGAAGTCACCTCTCATGCTCCTCCTCTCCCAGCTACAGAGCCCTCAGCTCCCTCAGGCTCTCCTTGCAAGGTCGGAGAAACTATTCCAAGTTTCCATCAGTGAAGTGGGGTCAAAGTGTAGTCTTTGTGAATCTGGTCTTGACACTAGTTATTTGAGGATGCATGAAAGAAACAATTGTGATCCACTTGGAGTCCAAGCAGCAGCAGCAGGAGTTCCTTGAGTTCTCTCACATGACGCTGGCAGCAGAGCTGCTGCCTCTGCACCAGGTGCTCTGAGCTGCTGCCGTAACTGACATCTGGGTTGCAGGTGTGAGGACAGTAGTGAGCCTGGCAGCTACTACCCTGTTTGAGCAGAGAGATCCTTTCTGGTTTCTCTTTAGGAAGGCTGAGGCATAACAAAGAAATAACAATAGTAATAAGAAAGAAGTGCAGAAGCTCAACATCTGCCTAGGGTAGGTTTGTCTTAAACTTCCCCACTGTCAGGGTTAGTAGTTCAGGTCTGTAGGGCAGAGCAGTAAATGGGTTACCACCAATCTGCATTACAGATATATGCTCATATCTGCTGTGGAGAAAGAAAACATTTAACAAATCTCTTTTTATCTTTTTTTTTATATCATAGTTTGTGCTCTCTGCTCCCTGGCACAGCTGAAGCCAAGCTGCTTTTTAAACCAGTAAGAGGAATATTTGTTTAATGTGTTTCTGCTTTATTCTCTTTGCATTTTGGTTTGCCTCGTCTCAGCTCTCTGCCAATCCTTGGGCACGTGAAGGGTGTCAGTTCCTTTTTGGTCAAGCATAACATTTATCATGTGGATGAACTAACACCTGTGTTCAGTATCTCAGCTCAGGTCTGAGAAGGGCTTTGCTCTTCCTCGTTCGTTAGTCAACATTTCACCTGTGAGCCCAGGATGGGTAAATTTCAGACTGTGTCTTATTTAACCTCTACAAACCTGTCCTTTGCTCCGTGACAAGGGGTACTCCAGGGCTGTACCTGCCCAGCTCAGGCTTGCAGAGGACAAAACTGCCAGATGCCTTTCATCCCAATATTGTCCTGTGACACTGCCTTGTTTATCTGACTCTTCCTGTCTAAGGTGATATAGGCTGGGCAGGGACTGGTTTGAGATGATCTAATATGAAGTATCCCTCCCATGGCAGGGGGGTTGGAAGTGGATGATCCTTGAGGCCCTTCCAACCCTGACACTTCTATGATTATTTAACATGGTTACATAAAACCCATACCCTGTGGGATCTGGATGCATAGGAACAACTCACCAAGTACTTCTCACTTATCATTTAGCATGGTTAGGTAAAACCCATATCAGAATAAGAGCACACATGCTCTACAAAACTGCTTAAAGGTAAGCCTGTACCATCTATCTGTGTCTGTAGGCTTCCTTTGAGGGATCATTCAAGAAAGTCAAGGTAAATCAGCTAAACTCCTGATGAAATGCTTGTAAGTTAAAGTGCATTAAGCTCCAGTGTGGATATCCTCACTGAGAGGTAAAGTGGTCTGATGTTACTGTGTAAAAAGGATTAAGCTGCCATGAACTAAGGGCATTTTCCTTTTGAGTCAGATCCTCCACAGAGGAGAGCAGAGCACTGTAGGTGTGGTGCACTTCACACATTTCTTTGATTATTTTTTTTTCCTAAATTTTCCTACCATTGGAACAAGCTTTGGTTAAACAAATATCTCCCCTGCTATATTTCTGGCTGAGATTAAACTACATTTCCAGTTTACTTGCTTTAAAAATGGCCTTCAAAAGGCAGCTAAAACTGTTTTGCAACTAGCAAAACCAGAGCCACCCCTTTTGTACTGCAGAGGGAAGTGCAGCGCATGGAACACTCAACAGGAGAAGCAAGCAGGACTTCCTCTGGGCTGCTGCTAACCTTGAAGAGCAAACAACCAACCAACCAAAGCTTGAAGTCAGTGTTATGCTTCATCTGAAATAGAACCATGGAATTGTTAGAGTTGGAAGGGACCTCAAGGATCAGCCAGTTCCAACCCCCCTGCCACACTGCATCAGGTAGCTCAGAGCCACATCCAACCTGGCCTTCAAAACTGCCAGGGATGAGGTTTCCACCACCTCCCTGGGCAACCTGTTCCAGTGTCTCACCACCCTCATGGGGAAGAACTTCTTCCTAATGTCCAATCTGAATCTCCCCACTTCCAGTTTTGCTCCATTCCCCCCAGTCCTATCAGTATCTGACACCCTGAAAAGTCCTTCCCCAGCTTTCTTGTAGCCTCCTTCAGATACTGGAAGGCCACAATTAGGTCTTCTCAGAGCCTTCTCTTCTCCAGACTGAACAGCCCCAACTCCCTCAGTCTGTCTCCATAGGAGAGGTGCTCCAGCCCTCTGCTCATCCTCATGGCCCTTCTCTGGACACCTTCCAGCACCTCCAGATTCTTCCTGTAATAGGGGCTCCAGAACTGGAGGCAGTACTCCAGGTGTGGTCTTACCAGAGTGGAGCAGAGAGGGAGAATCACCTCCCTTGCCCTGCTGGCCACACTTCTCTTGATGCATCCCAGGCTCTGGCTGGCTTTCTGGGCTGCAAGGGCACACTGCTGGCTCATTTTAAGCTTCTCATCCACCAGCACTCCCAAGTCCTTTTCTTCAGGGCTGCTCTCAAGCCAGTCCCTGCCCAGCCTATATTGGTGCTTGGGGTTGCCCCAACCCAGATGCAGGACCTTGCACTTGGCCTTGTTGAACCTGATGAGGTTGTCATGGGCTCACCTCTCCAGCCTGTCAAGGTCCCTCTGTATGGATCCCTTCCCTGCAGCCTGTCAGCTGCACCACACAGCTTGGTGTCATCAGCAAACCTGCAGAGGGTGCAGTCAGTGCCACTCTCTATGTCACCAGCAAAGATGTTAAACAAGTCTGGTCCCAGGACTGATCCCTGAGGGACTCCATTTGTCACTGGCCTCCACTTGGACATGGACCCATTGGCAGCCACTCTTTGGCTCAAGCCAGTTTTTTATCCACTGAATGGTCCATCCATCAAACCATCTTTTACCAGTTTGGAGGCCAGGATATCATGCAGGACAGTGTCAAAGGCTTTGCTCAGGTCCAGCGAGAACTACTTTGTAAGTGGGTTTTACACACCCTGACCCCACCAGGTCATCAAGTTGATTCTTTCTTTGTGCCTGCACTGCCCAGAGATCCTTGGAAAGCCTCGGTGTAGGTGCCTGGCAGCCACTCACATTGCTGCTCACTGCAGTGCCAGTGCTCTTCATGCACAATTCAAAATCATGCAGTTCTGGGCCTAAGGCTCAACAAAACTAATTCCAGTGATTACTCATTGTTCAGTCTTTCCTCTGTGCTCTTTCATGGGCCTAAGATCAAATGATCTTAATTACTTTGGAGGAACTGAGCCTTATGTGATTATAATATTAGCAGAATGCCAGAAACAGATCTCCACTTGCGCAGAGATCTTCAGTCCACAGCTGATAAGAAGGAAGAGAAGAAGAAACACTGAGCAGGCTCTTTTACAGCCTGTCTTTGGAAGAGTTTTCTTTGTGGGAATGACATTTTTTGATGCCAGATAAATGGTAAGGACCAACAGGACAAAATGACACTGGAAGCATGCAAGGCCACACAATGTCAGCAGAAACCAAGGATGGGAAAATCCGCCTGTGAACAGATTAGAGCACTACCAACCATGAGGAGTGCTCAGTGGCAAGGAGAGTCTTTGTTGCTGCTCAGCTGACTCAACTGGCAAGGCAAGTGAGATGGAAGATGTTGTCAGCATGATGCTTGCCTCCTGTGTGGTGAGTCCCCGTTGTTTCAGTGATGATCAGTATTAGTGTTTGGCAGAAGCCAGCATCCTTGTGCTTAGATGATGTTAGGCTGATGAGTCTCCATGGGCTGTTACTCCAGGATGTTCCAGAAAGGCTGAGAATCACAGGCTCTTCCTCTCTGTGGCTAAAGAAATTCCTTATCAGAAAGCTGGGAAAGAGGCAGACAATATTCAGAAATATAATGGGCCTGTGAGAGATGCTGCTGCTGTTTCCCTGGCTGCTGTGCCCAGCAGAGGAGATGCATGGTGTGTGTAGGTAGCATTGAAAGATTTACACCACTGTGTAACAGGAGGAGGGGAGCAGAAGAGGGCAACAAAGCTGGGGAAGGACCTGGAGAATAAATCTTGGGAAAAGCAACTGAAGGAGCTGGGGATAGTCAGTGTCAAACAGAGGAGGCTGAGGGGAGACCACACGGCTCTCTACAACTGCCTGAAAGGAGGTTGTGGAGAGGTTGGTGCTGTTTCTTCTCACTGGTCATTAACGATAGAACAAGAGGGAACAGCCTCAAGCTGCAGCAGGACAGGTTCAGACTGGAGAGTGGGAAGAATTTTTCCCCAGCAGGAGTGGTCAGGCTTTGGAATGTGCTGCCCAGGGAGGTGGTGGAGTCCCCAAGCCTGGATGTGCTTAAAGGTGGTTTGGATGTAGTGTTTGGGGCTATGTTTTAGGGGTGGCCCTTGTTGAGCAGGGTTCTGGGTTGGACTTGGTGATCCTGAGGGTCTTTTCCAACCTGGATGTTTCTGTGATTCTGTGATTGTGTGGCTGCTACCACTGCAGCACATTGCCATTTATCTCATTTCCTCTCCTTGTCACAACACAGGAGGTCCAGCAAGCTCTAGGAGCAGAGCTCCCCAGTACCCAGCAAGAGGATTGTTTAAACCTCTCTTTCATATTTCTTTGTTTAAACCTTTCTTTCATATTTCTGTAGCCTTATCTGAACAGTTTCCTTCATAATTGTCTGTGGCCTTAAGATGAGGACACTAATAAAGGTGTTGCATGGAAGTGTTGGTGGTGCATGAGGGATTAATGCCATATCTGAGGAGATAAATTTTGCCTTGTGTTGTATTATGTTTTCAGAGTGTCTGTGTGCAATGTCTTCTGGAGTGAATGCAAAACAACTCAAGTTGGCTGGAAGTGTGTGGCATTAATGAAACCAGGAGCCACCTAAAAGGCTAAATTACTTCTTCTCTTTCTGTAATTGTCACTACAATAAAAGCTGCCTTTACACTAAAATTTTTCAGGGTTAACCCCTGCAGAGCTCCCAGCTTGATGAGGAAGAAGTGTGATTAGAGGTGTGTAGAAGGGGGAGAAGAGCTGACTAATAGTAATTAGTGGTGCTCAAAAGCTGCAGGCAGCAGAGGGCAAAGACTGCAACCATGCCCCTCTGTTCTCAGGTGAATTGCAGTGTAATGAGTGAGAGTCAGCTGTGGTCCCTCAGCAGAGCAGCTTGGGCAGCCCTACCCTGCTTGCACCCTTGCTTGCATCCTCTTGGGCAAACCTGCTGGACAATTGCTCTACAACTAGCCTTAAAGGAGGTTGTGGAGAGGTTGGTGCTGGTCTCTTCTCACAGGTAATTAGTGATAGAACAAGAGGGAATGGCCTCAAGCTGCAGCAGGGTGGCTTTGGACTGGAGACTAGGAAGAATTTTTTCCCATCAACGGTGGTCAGGGATTGGAATGTGCTGCCTAGGGAGGTGGTGGAGTCCCTAAGCTTGGATGTGTTCAAAGGTGGTTTGGATATGGTGCTTGGGGCTATGTTTTAGGGGTGATTCTTGAAGAGGTGGGTTCTGGGTTGGACTTGGTGATCCTGAGGGTCTTTCCAGCCTGAATGTGTGATTCCAGGCTGTGATTTCTGTGGTTCTGTGAAGGAGGTGAAGAGTTGTGGCTGCAAGTCAGAAGGAAAAAGGCATAGAGGATTTTGTGTTCTCTATGGCCACTGTTTTGAAAAACAGCATAAAGAGTTTTGGAGTGAGAGGGCAGATGGAGCAGTACCCTTGCTTACAGGAGTGGGCAGAAGTTTCAACCAGCAGAGACAGGGAAGCATTGGGAGGATGTGCTGTTATTTCCTATGGTATAAGCACACCTCCCTATATAAATCCTCAACATAAATGAGTCTCCTTTGGCAGAAACACCAGCCAGGTATGCTTAAGGAGGAGATAATCCACTGCCTACCAAACATCAGCAAGGTAATATGTTGCTGAAAGTCAAAAAGAGCATCCACTAAAGGCATACAGGCACTGAACTGGCTTTGCAACTCCAGGTTTATTCTATTCTATTCTATTCTATTCTATTCTATTCTATTCTATTCTATTCTATTCTATTCTATTCTATTCTATTTTTTTCCCCCCACATGGACTAAAGATGCCATATTGTTGTAACCTGAAGGATTCTCTTTGTTAGAGAAATGAGCACACTCTTTGCAGTATTCACATGGTCAATGCAAACACTAACAAACACTGATGGTGAATGTTTGCCCTCTTTTCAGGGTCGTTACCCATTGTTCTGTGGTTCAGGGTTTGTTTGGTTTGGGGGTTTGTTTTGTTTTGTTATTATTAGAAAAGAAAAATAATTTGGAGAGCATGGAAAACAGTAGATTGAAAAAAAAATAGGTCTTAAATGCCATCTCATCTGGAAAAAGGTTTAGGATAAGTAACCTGCTGTGTTAGTAAAGGTTGGTAATTATCAGAATTTCACTGTGGTTTAATTAGCAGCATTGACTGCAGAATGTGGGAGGTGGTGCTTGTCACCTGCCAAGGAAAATGCTGTCTTTTGGAGGAGGGTAAGTGATGTTCACAAAAATACAGCCTGATTTTAGATCTTCAGCTGCACTCCCTTTAAAGTCTTTTGATAGACAGAGGTGATGTGGCCTCAAGCAATTAAGAGAGTGGAGAAGAGACGTGCTAGTGCCCTGACTATCCCCAGCCCAGAGCCTGGACAGGTCTGAGCTTGGAGCACTTGTGATGCTTCCTGTGGAAGAAGATGGCTCTCATTGAAGGATGCTTCCAGGATGCAGCCATGTGGGGCACTTTGCACACAGCAGCTCCTTACAACTGGAGGGGAAATCAAAGCAAACAGCAGTGTCAGTTCAGGTGTATCACACATAGTTTGCTGTCATTGAACCAGATGCATGTCTACAGCAAAGTATCTCTGGTGAAGTGTGCTTTGTCTAGATGTCAGTTCTCTCTTTGTTGTCCTTCTTAGCTGTTTTAGGAAGTGCAGTCTGCAGTTCTCTTTCGATGTATCTCATAGTTGTCCTGGACAGCTCTGCTCACAGCAGCTGAATGCATGGAAGTGCTGGAATTTTCTTAATGAGGTGATGAAGGTCTGAGCTGGAAGTCACTGTGCTCAGTGGAAAGATGGCATTTCATGGCCACTGCACCAAACAGCCAAATTTACCAGGTCAGACCTCGTAAATTTTCTGTAATCCAAGATAATAACTTTCCTGCCTGCTCTGTGTGTTTCCAAAATGTTTCATTCTTCCTCCAGAGGTCAAGATGCAGACAGCTGGTAGCCAGGGTAGGCACAGCCTACTGAGGCACGCAGCAGTAGCTGTTATTCTAGCAATTATTTCAGGTTCTTTTTATTCAGAAATTGCAAGAAGTGTACTTGATGCACTTCTGCTTTGAAATAGAAGAGAGTAAAACAGGACAGACATCTTCTGCAAACAAGATTGCAGGCTAGAATATATTTTGGACTTCTTTATGGTGGTGTCCACAATGGTTTTGAATGATTTGGGTAAAGCAGAAAAGATAAGATGACTGATCTGTAGATCCTAAGTTAATTGCTTATTAATTATTGTGAGGAGAGGCTGAGGGAGCTGGGGTTGCTTAGCCTGGGGAAAAGGAGGCTCAGGGGAGACCTTATTGCTCTCTACATCTACCTGAAGGGAGGTTGTAGGCAGGTGGGGTTGGTCTCTTCTCCCAGGCAACCAGCACCAGAACAAGAGGACACAGTCTCAAACTGTGCCAGGGGAGGTTTAGGCTGGAGGTGAGGAAGACATTCTTCCCAGCAAGAGAGACTGGCCATTGGAATGTACTGCCCAGGGATGTGGTGGAGTCACCATCCGTGGAGGTGTTCAAAAAAGGATTGGATGTGGCACTTGGAGCCATGGTTTCGTTGTCATGAGCTGTTACGTATTAGGCAATAGGTTGGACTTGATGATCTCTGAGGTCTTTTCCAACCTGGTTGATTCTATGATTCTATTTTTCATTGATTTAAGGCATGAATGCTAAGCCATAATAAAAAGAAGCATGAAGGCTTTCCCTTAGTTATTTTTATTGGGTTTTTTTCTTCCTGCTAAGCACACAATTGTAATTTGTGTAGTGGTACTGTGTAGCCTTTTGGTAGCCCAGTCTGTTCTTCCCCAGCGTGGGCCTCCTGCAGATAGGTACCAGTACTATAGTAGGCTTTACTCAGTGCACCAGGTAGGGCTGTGGAAATAGTGAGGGAGGCTTACAGCAAACTCAATCCTTCAGGGGATCGAGGAGGTACACCATTGGCACAGGCTGAACATCTTTTGTGTTTTGTTTGTTTTTTCCTGTGGTGGTTTGAGCCTTAACTGGGACTAAGAGGTCAGATGGGTGCCAGGCTGAGAATCCCTTCCCTGTTCCTCCCTTCTCTTTCCCAATAGAGAAGAAAAGAAAGGAAAGGAACAAATCCACCAAGAAATAAGTTGGATTTGGCTTGGAAGTAGAGAGAGATAAAGAATTTTCTTTAAACAGTATATATCTATATGTAACCATAACAGGCAGGGTTCACAAGGGTAAGGAACAAGGATGGATGGGAAAAAAGAAATATGAAATACAAAACCAGTCCTTTGCAAAGGTGTGGGTGCAGCAGGGAGGACCACATGGCAGAGAAGCAGGGGAACCAGCAGCAGTCCTCATCCAGGCAAAAGGTGGGGGCCAAGAGAGAGCTAATGGCTGTGGTGTCCTCCTTTTCATAGCCTTGCTGGACAAGGAGGGCGAGTGGAACAGACTAACTTAGTTTCCCAGGGGGAGAACCCCCTGCAGGGAGGGCAATGCTCTCACAAGCCCTGCCCCCCCTGCTTCCAGGATGGGCATTAACCCATCACATTTCCCCAGCAAAGCTATCTGTTCTGACATTCTGATTGTTAAAGTGGATTTGCAAAGCAAACTGAAGAGAAAAACTGCAAATGAAAAGTCCTCATCCCAGGAGATACTCAAGAGAAGGGAACCCAACAGAGAGGAGTTGGTTTGTGACCTTTTGTAATTTTCCTTCCCATTCTGCTAAATTTTACTCCTGAACAACTCTCTTTCTTTCTCTCCTTGCTGTCCCATGGGAATGAGTGACCCCTGCATGGCTTTCTGTTGCACCAGAGGTGACAGTTGTCCTTTCCTCTCATATTCTCTTTCTGATAATGCAATAACTTAATCTCAGAGCACATCTTCCTAATAAATTTATGTCAGATCATGTCTTCCCAGATGCAGTTTGCATCTTCTGTTTCAGACCTAAAGAACAGCTTTTTTTTGCCTGAGTGTTTTTTCTTGCAGCTCTAATAGGTGGTCTCATAAAAGATGTGCCTT
The DNA here is from genome assembly GCF_014839835.1 of Dryobates pubescens. NCBI lineage: Eukaryota > Metazoa > Chordata > Aves > Piciformes > Picidae > Dryobates > Dryobates pubescens. The sequence continues at coordinate 36,474,549 of NC_071622.1, read as the reverse complement.
CTCCCTCTAAACCCAGCCTGCATATCTGTTCCATGGGGGTAGCAAGCAAGAAAACAACTTCCTCAAGCCTGCAGTTTCCCTTAAGCAGTAGAGGTCCCTCTGCAGAGGGACCTGGAGAGATTGGATTGAGGGACCACGGCCAATTGAATGAGATTCAACAAGGCCAAGTGTTGGGTCCTGCACTTTGGTTGTAACAGCCCCATGCAATGCTACAGGCTTGGGGAAGAGTGGCTGGGAAGCTGCTCAGCAGAGAAAGACCTGGGAGCATTGACTGAGGGCTGTCTGAGCAGCTGCCAGGTGAGAAATCTCTAAGCTGTTTCTAAAACCAGAAATCAAACTATAATGCAGCAGGCCAAAACAATGGGCATGACCCCATGCTGGGACAACCCTCTGGGCCATTCAAAGCATTCAGACCTTACCACACTGAAACTGGTGGTTTGGAAAATGCTTAATCCATCTACAGCTTTTGAAACTGGCTTCATCAGCTGGTTGCCTTTAACCTCTGACAAGATTTAATGATGTGAGTGACTGGTGAAGTTTATGACTCATGGAGGCACTTGCTTCATTCCCTTCTAACTTCTAGTGCAAAAGAGTAGTCAGCCTGTACTTGGCTGAAAAAGAAACAGCAGTGTACAAATACAAAAGGATATAAGGTACCATTGCCCCCTGTGTGGCCACAGGCAGTCTAGACTCAGACTTAGGTAATGAAAAATATAATTACAACTTTATATAAATAAGTATTCCTCATGTTAAGAATTATAGAATCATAGAACTGTTAGGGTTGGAAGGGACCTCAAAGATCAACCAGTTCCAACCCCCCTGCCATGGTCAGGGACACCTCACACTACATCAGCCACATCCAGCCTGGCATTCAGAACCTCTAGGGATAAGGTTTCCACCACCTCCCTGGGCAACCTGTGCCAGGCTCTCACCAGCCTCATGGCAAAGAATTTTTTCCTAACATCCATTCTGAATCTACCCACTTCTAGTTTTGCTCCATTCCCCCCAGTCCTGTCACTCCCTAACACCCTAAAAAGTCCCTCCCCAGCTTTCTTGTAGCCCCCTTCAGATACTGGAAGGCCACAAGAAGGTCTCCTTGGAGCCTTCTCTTCTCCAGACTGAACAGCCCCAACTCCCTCAGTCTGTCTGCATAGCAGAGCAGCTCCAGCCCTCTGCTCATCCTCGTGCCCCTTCTCTGGACACCTTCCAGCACCTCCAGATCTTTCTTGTGATAGAGGCTCCAGAACTGGACACAGTGCTCCAGGTGGGGTCTCACCAGAGTGGTGTAGAATTGCCTCCCTCGATCCACTGGCCATACTTCTCTTGATGCAGCCCAGGCTCTGGCTGGCTTTCTGGGCTGCAAGTGCATACTGTTGGCTCATGTTGAGCTTCCTCCTCCTCCCGGGGTCTGTGCAGCAGCTCCCTACCCAGCTTTCAGCACTGATGGGACCAGGAGGGTTGAGGAAGTTCAGTGCCAGGTAGAGTGTGGCTGACAGAGGCAGAGTGGCATAGGCAGGCCGAATCGGGGAGCGGGACCTTGCATCAGGTGTGCTTCAGTTAAGCTGGGCTGTTGGAAGCACTTTGCTGCTCTGCCCTGAGCCCTGTCACTGCTCGCCGCGTGCCCACACAAGCACCAGGGTTCAGCCATCACTGTATGGATGGCTTTGGCTCTTTGCAGGATGTGCTGTGAAGAAGTGCAGGCTGTGACTAAAATGTCAGAAAGCAGCTTTTCAAAAAGCTGAGTATTCTGCTGTTGGCCAGGCAGCAGCTCACAGAGCGCAGGCATGAACTTGTGGGGTGTAGCTGTCGTTTGCTCGCTGCCTGGCCTCCAAACTTTAAATGCAGGAGACCTCTCATAGGAAGAAAGACCTTGTTAGGACAGAGTCCCCAGAAGGGTAGGAGTGTTTGTGAGGAGCCAAGAAAAGCCTTGGTGCATGGTCAGGCTGGGTGCAAAAGGTTGGCGGCTTACCGGCAGCGGTCACGGGCAGGGAGAGCCGCGGAGCCAGGTCAGGTATGGAGCCCAAATAGCAGCCAGGATCAATACATCACAGAACTCAGCCAGCGGCGCTGGCCAAGGCACATCAGTACTTAAGCCACGACGGAGAGACGGCAGGGACTGAGACAAAGGGAGGAGGGAAGCGTGGAGGTGTGGAGGTGGTGAGTGGGAGGCAGCAGCAGAGAGCAGCATGGAGCCGCTGCTGGCACAGCCCTGGGCGCCTGCGAGGGCTGGCCCCGTGCGGCAGCGCCTGCCGCGGCAAGCAGCACCAGCGGCCGTGCCGTGCCGGGAGCGCTGCGATACGTGCCGGCACAGTTCAGCGCTTGGCAGCACGTTAGTGAGGATCCTCTTTTGGACTCGGAGCGTGCAGGGTGGCATTTCGGTTGTGTGAAGTGCGTGTTAATCGCTGAGCTGCCAACTTCCCGTGCCCGCCATCCAGTACAAAGGCAGCGTGTGTGCCGCCAGGTTTGTGATGGAGCTGCTTCGTGCCTCTTTGATGTCTGCTTTCTTTTGGATGCATTGTGCCGCTGATCTACTTTGTTGGGTTTTAACCTAACCAAAGGAAAGCCTTCAAGCGCTGCTTAAAAAGAATAAAACTATAATTATGCTTTAGGGAGCAAAACAAATTACGATCTCTTTTGGCATTGTGCTGTTATCACAAATGCGTGTGTGTGATTTATCCTAATTAAAAATTATGACAGACATAAGCCAGAGAAATGTCTGTAAATGACACAATCTGGTCCTGTCTTTGTTTATCACTATCATAATGCATCGCTGGCCTCCTAAAATTATCAGCTTTTGCGACCTGCTACCAGCTACAGGATCTTTCTTTGAAGCTGAAAGGTGTGCAATAGTAAAACAGAATAGGAGCATTTCCATGTGGGACCAGCAATTCACTTAGTTAAGCTCCATCTTTCTTTCTCTCTTTACCTCTCTCTTATTTATCTCTCTCTCTCTTTCTTTCTTTCTTTCTTTCTTTCTTTCTTTCTTTCTTTCTTTCTTTCTTTCTTTCTTTCTTTCTTTCTTTCTTTCTTTCTTTCTTTCTTTCTTTCTTTCTTTCTTTCTTTCTTTCTTTCTTTCTTTCTTTCTTTCTTTCTTTCTTTCTTTCTTTCTTTCTTTCTTTCTTTCTTTCTTTCTTTCTTTTCTTTTCTTTCTTTTCTTTCTTTCTTTCTTTTTCTTTCTTCCTTTCTTCCTTTCTTCCTTTCTTCCTTTCTTCCTTTCCTCCTTTCCTCCTTTCCTCCTTTCCTCCTTTCCTCCTTTCCTCCTTTCCTCCTTTCCTCCTCTCCTTCTTTCTTCCTTCCTTCCTTCCTTCCTTCCTTCCTTCCTTCCTTCCTTACTTTCTTTCTTTCTTTCTTTCTTTCTTTCTTTCTTTCTTTCTTTCTTTCTTTCTTTCTTTCTTTCTTTCTTTCTTTCTTTCTTTCTTTCTTTCTTTCTTTCTTTCTTTCTTTCTTTCTTTCTTTCTTTCTTTCTTTCTTTCTTTCTTTCTTTCTTTCTTTCTTTCTTTCTTCCTTTCCTCCTTTCCTCCTTTCCTCCTTTCCTCCTTTTTCCCTTTCCTCCTTTCCTCCTTTCTTCCTTTCTTCCTTTCTTCCTTTCTTCCTCTCCTTCTTCCTTTCTTCCTCTCCTTCTTTCTTTCTTTCTTTCTTTCTCTTCCTTCCTTCCTTCCTTTCTTCCTTTCTTTCTTTCTTTCTTTCTTTCTTTCTTTCTTTCTTTCTTTCTTTCTTTCTTTCTTTCTTTCTTTCTTTCTTTCTTTCTTTCTTTCTTTCTTTCTTTCTTTCTTTCTTTCTTTTTTTTCTTTCTTTTCTTTCTTTCTTTCTTTTTCTTTCTTCCTTTCTTCCTTTCTTCCTTTCTTCCTTTCTTCCTTTCCTCCTTTCCTCCTTTCCTCCTTTCCTCCTTTCCTCCTCTCCTTCTTTCTTCCTTCCTTCCTTCCTTCCTTCCTTCCTTCCTTTCTTTCTTTCTTTCTTTCTTTCTTTCTTTCTTTCTTTCTTTCTTTCTTTCTTTCTTTCTTTCTTTCTTTCTTTCTTTCTTTCTTTCTTTCTTTCTTTCTTTCTTCCTTTCTTCCTTTCCTCCTTTCCTCCTTTCCTCCTTTCCTCCTTTCCTCCTTTCCTCCTTTCCTCCTTTTTCCCTTTCCTCCTTTCCTCCTTTCCTCCTTTCCTCCTCTCCTTCTTTCTTCCTTTCTTCCTTTCTTCCTTTCTTCCTCTCCTTCTTCCTTTCTTCCTCTCCTTCTTTCTTTCTTTCTTTCTTTCTCTTCCTTCCTTTCTTTCTTTCTTTCTTTCTTTCTTTCTTTCTTTCTTTCTTTCTTTCTTTCTTTCTTTCTTTCTTTCTTTCTTTCTTTCTTTCTTTCTTTCTTTCTTTCTTTCTTTCTTTCCTTCTTTCCTTCTTTCCTTCTTTCTTTCCTTCTCTCCTTCTCTCCTTCTCTCCTTCTCTCCTTCTCTCCTTCTCTCCTTCTCTCCTTCTCTCCTTCTCTCCTTCTCTCCTTCTCTCCTTCTCTCCTTCTCTCCTTCTCTCCCTCTCTCTCTCTTTCTCTCTTTTTTCTCTTCTTCCTTTTTAAAAAATGTATTGTCTCTCTGCCTGCTTAGTGGACAGGACACAATTTTCCTAGCCTGTATCTGAAATGTAGAAATCTGCAGTGGTGCTGAGAATTTTTTCCTTTCTGGGAGTGAATTCAAGGGTTATCTGCCAGATAAGGCCACCTCTGTGAAACTAACAGCAGTCATTTCCCCACGTGTGCCAAGTAAGTTTTCAGATCAACCCAGACCTCAGAAGGGATATACAGCAGTGCATTGAAGAAAGAGGCTGTAATATTCTGTATCAAAAAGGTTAAACTCATTGGATTCTACGTAAACACTCTTTTTACCCCAACGAACCTGCAAAGATTTCATTTTGCTTCATTTATCTTCTCCTTTACCCTATGCTAAACCATCCCCAGCTCCGCTGAAAGAATCATGTCTCCATTCATTTCCTATCTTGCTGAATTGCCTTCGCATTTCCTATCATCTGCACATAATCCTATTCTCTCCATTATTGTCTTAATACCAAGTACAGCACAAGATAATGGATAGGCACTGTAATAACAGTGTGGCCTGTAGGAGCCCCTCGAGGGAAATATCTTTGACGCTGGTAGAATATTAATGCATCCCAGGTCCCTGATCTTCCTCTTTCACTTCATCTCCTGTTTTCTAAACTACATAATGACTTTCATATACATGACAAAAGCATTAGAACAGAAAAAGGCTCATTGATGAGCGGGAGTGCTGCGTGGTATTAAGGAGCGGTGCTCTCAGTTCTTTGTACAGCGCCTGACCACCATCGGAGGCGGCGTGTGCAGGTAATTTCTGATCTGAATAGATACAGGCATAAAGAGGCATCGTTGTGGCTCTGGTAAGCCAAATGCCCATCACAGGCACTGCATGAAAAGAAATTAAAATGTAATTCTTCAATAATGCAGCTGTCTACAGGATGGTTTTCAGCAGATTAAAAACAAACAACTTGATATCATTTAGGAAGCCTTGGCGGAGCCCTTTTTTTTGAGACGCCTCGGCAGCGGTAGATTATGAATGGAGCAGTAAATCAAAGCAGGGTGTGTTAAACAATGTAGATTGTGTTGTAGAGGCAATTTATGGTACATAATTTTTTTAATAAAAGGGGAAAAAATTGATTTTTTCTGAGCGTAAACATTGAATCCTGTGAGAATTTGGCAGCTATTATTGAAAAATGGAATGTTAAAGCGGCTATTTCTGCTCATATAGGAGCAATAACCTTCAGTTCCTCTTCTGAGAAACAGAAATTTGCTCCCTTTAGGGCCTCTGTAAAGCAGAACTCCTTTCCCCATTTTTCTTTCCTTTTGTAACAAACTCTACCTTTTGCTGTCGTGGTTTGCTAATACCCTCCCAACTCATTCCCACTCCTCCATACCAGGCTGTGCACCCCGGTGAAGGGGAGAAACCTTCCCTTTTGGGCCAGAAAGAGGTCACCAAACTCAGCTGTGGGCTATTGCTTTTAAACTCGGGTATCTGCCAACAGATTCCCTGTGCTGCTTGTCTTCAAGGTCTGGTTTTAACTGCCTGGTGTTTGGTTTCATGTGAAACCATGGGCTGGGTGTTCCACAGCGGTCCTGCCTCTCCCTGCCTGCTGCCAGCTGCCTGAGGAGCAGAGCTACTGATCATCAGTCATTACGAGATAATATCTGAAGAGAAAGGGAGAAATTACTTCAAATCAGGCAAAGTGACTTAGGAGCAGGAGGCAAGCAGCAGTCTGGAGCTGGCTGCATGCTAGAGAGGAGAAACACTGCAGTATGGGAGAGTCAGTGGCTTGAGCTAATACACAAAAGTCCTGGTGGAATGTGTTTTTGAGATTAAAAACATAAAGTACTTGAAAATTAATTACCTCCTAAATCAAAGATTGCAATAATCCTCACAAAAGATGCAGGTATGCTGTGCTTTGAGGGCAGGGCTGTTTCCCCTTGTTTCCTGATAAGGAAATGCTAAGAAGCATCTTTCGACATCAGTGCTCAGTCCTGACCCAGGCTTGCGAGGGGCTCTGGGGAGTCCAAGGAAATGTCAGGGCCAGTGACTGAAGTCATACTAAAAGAAATCTGTCCCCAGAGGGCAAAAAAGAGACAGTCTGTCTATTCCTGGGCCTACTTTTTTTTTTTTTTTTCCCCTTCTTCTATTTTTTTTTTTATTTCTTTATGCTCTAATTTCATTTTCAGATAATTCATTTGATTGATTTCGGTGCTTTCAATGTTGCTGCTTCTGCTTTGAACTTGTGGTACCGCAAAACAGTCTAATATTGAATTACGTGGCTTCTACATTCTAAACTGTGCTCAGCAGGGTGGAAAAAAAAAAACCCACAAGTGTCTCTGAGAGATGTTGCACTGTACATCAGAAAGCTGAAGCTGTCCCTTTGAAACCAAGGAAAAAAAAAACCCCACTATGTTAGTTCTGTTGCTATCATTATAAATGCAATGCTTTTCCTTCACATGTGTTTACTTGCCAAGAGAAAAAAAAAATGACATCCTGTGTGACACTGGTGATGTGGGATCCCAGTTTATGAGACTGTAAACAAGAAGAGGTGAGAAAAAAAGCTCAATTAGTTACTTTGAGAATCCACTTAAAAAAAAAATTGTTCCAATCTAAATTTAGGTCTGGAATAAATAAATAAATAAATAAAAGTTGTTTCTTTCGCTTTCTCTTCAAAACTGACTCTGGTGTGTGGCTTAAATTTCATTCTTCCATAGCTATCCTAAAATGAGAAGAGAAATTAAAGTGATATCCTAAAAAATCAAACTGCCCAAAAGTCTTCTCCAACAAGAGGACACAGTCTCAGGCTGCGCCAGGGGAGGTTTAGGTTGGATGTGAGGAAGAAGTTCTATACAGAGAGAGTGATTGCCCATTGGAATGGGCTGCCTGGGGTGGTGGTGGAGTCATCATCATTGGAGATGTTCAGGAGGAGGCTTGATGGGGTGCTTTTTTAGGTGGGTTGGATTGGTTGAGGGGTTGGACACGATGATCTTGAAGGTCTCTTCCAACCCGGTTTATCCTCTCCTCTCCTCTCCCTCTCCTCTCCCTCTCCTCTCCCTCTCCTCTCCCTCTCCTCTCCCTCTCCTCTCCCTCTCCTCTCCCTCTCCTCTCCCTCTCCTCTCCCTCTCCTCTCCCTCTCCTCTCCCTCTCCTCTCCCTCTCCTCTCCCTCTCCTCTCCCTCTCCTCTCCCTCTCCTCTCCCTCTCCTCTCCCTCTCCTCTCCTCTCCCTCTCCTCTCCCTCTCCCTCTCCTCCACTTGGGGCACCGCAGCCCTCAGGAAACAGATTGCCCCAGATTCTGAGAAGGTCTCTGTGACCCTGAAAAACCAAAGTCCAGTTTATATTCAAAGGCTTTTATTCTGCTTTTTTGGATTTGTTTTCAGGTTTGCTGGCTCTCTTCAGCTGGCCAGGATTCAGCTGGCTAGATGAAGCCAAGCCAGGCAGTGGTGTGATGATGAGGGGACTGAAGTACCTCTGCTACAAGGACAGGCTGAGGGAGCTGGGGGTGTTCAGCCTGGAGAAGAGGAGGCTCCAGGGAGACCTAATAGCAATCTTCCAGTACCTGAAGTGGTCTACAAGAAGGATGTTTGCAAAGGCCTGCAGTGACAGGATGAGGGACAATGGCTTCAAACTAGAGAAGAGCAGATATAGATTGGATGTGAGGAGCAAGTTCTGCTCCATGAGGGTGGTGGAACACTGCAACAGGTTGCCCAGGGAGGTGGTTGGGGCCCCATTCCTGGAGATATTCAAGGTGAGGCTGGAAAGGCTCTGGGCAGCCTGATCTAGTTGGGGATGTCTCTGCTGTACTGTGTGGAGGTTGGACAGGATGACCTTTGGAGATCCCTTCTGGTCCAGCCCATTCTGTGTGATTCCGTGAGCACAGGAGTCTGCAGCAGCTGGAAATCTATGCAGGGTGCAAGATTCATTTCAGAGCAGGTGAGTGAGCCCTGCCAGGGGCTGGGCATGGCAATCATGACTTGGGAGACTACTGGATTGTTTTTAAAGGCAAATAGCTGCAATCTGCAGAGGAGCTGGACAAACAGATATCAATTACCACCCCCCCTATGTTGCCAAATGTGTTTCCTACTGTGTGTTTTTGGGAGGTGCCTGTGACCTGTTCCACTGTCAGGCTGTGGGGCTGACGGTGGTGCATTTCTAACTGCTCACACTGCCCTGTGCCTCACTGTCCTGTGCTCATGGGGGCCTTTCGTCAGGGCAAAGGCTGCCATATGCACCTTGCAGAAACTACTCCCCCATTCAGCTGGCTTCTGTTTGTTCTTTCTGACTTAGAAAATTGCTGTTTATTTCCCCCCCTCTTGCTCATGACAGGCTGGACTTGATGATCTTTGAGGTCTTGTCCAACCTTATTGATTCTATGATTCTATGATAATCATCTTTGGGGTTTTGCCAGGAAAAAACCACCACAGCAAACACTAAAAAAGCTGTTTGCAGGGATGAAGTTCAACTTTGTTATCTTTGGTGCACTGTCATCTTTCTGGTATGCAGAAAAGAATTCTCTTTTAAATTGACTTCTATCAATTAAGGTCAATTTTAGTATTCAACTACAAGTCTATGAAACAAGATGAACTCTGCTTATAAGCCTTTTATATATATATATATTTATATGTATATATATTTACATATATGTGTGTATATATGTATTTACAATGAGGCTTGGGAGAGGCCTTGAGCACAAGCCCTACAAGGAGAGGCTGAGGGAGCTGGGATTGTTTAGCCTGGAGAAGTGGAGGCTCAGGGGAGACCTTATTGCTGTCTACAACTACCTGAAGGGTGGTTGTAGCCAGGAGAGGTTTGGTCTCTTCTCCCAGGCAACCAGCACCAGAACAAGAGGACACAGTCTCAAGCTGTGCAGGGGGAAGTTTAGGCTGGAGGTGAGGAGAAAGTTCTTCACTGAGAGAATTGTTAGCCATTGGGATATGCTGCCCAGGGAGATGGTAGAGTCACCATCCCTGGAGGCGTTCAAGAGAGGATTGGATGTGGCACTTGGTGCCATGGTCTGGTCATGAGGTCTGTGGTGACAGGTTGGACTTGATGATCTTTGAGGTCTCTTCCAACCTTGGTGATACTGTGATACTGTGATATACATAAACATATATATTCAATCTGTTTATTTACATATACATTTATTTACACACTATATATAGTTAAGTTTCTGACTTATAGAATCAAACTTGGAATTTTTAAGTAAACATTAGACCTTGTTTAACAACCTCTTATCTCTCTTCAGTTCAGAATAAACCATCATATGCCTTTTTCTCTATTCCATAGAGCTGCATTTCTGCTCTTCAGGAAAAAAAACACAACACATAACCTCTGCTCGAATGTCTTTGATTCTGTAATTGTTAATATTTTCAGAGATGCTGTCTGTGGAAGCCACTTGAAAGGGTTTTGTTTGTGATAGCAGTTCGTGTTGTTTCTAATCTTAATCCAGGCATCACTAATTTTGTGTTTACAAGTAAACATGATAATGAATGAGAATCCTCCTAGAATTGTAATTGGTGTCGCTCTTTTGTATTCCGGGCTTCAAATCTGTGTGTAATTGTCAGTGCCCTATAGAAATGTTAATTATCTTGAATAATCCTGTTTGCCTTGATTAGGCTGCAGCAGGCCTAATCAGTAAGAAGGTATCAACCAAGTAGGACAGAAAGAAGGTGGCGTTAAAATGAGGCAAAGAAACAGAGAGGTACTGTTGCAGCTGGGACAGGGAATGCTGTATGACTGGAGGGATAAAAAATGGGCTGATAAAGTAGAGTGAGGTCTGTTTAGTAGGAATGGAGGAGAATACCTGAAAGAAATGGAGGAGATTACATAAAATAAATGGGGGAGACTACCTGAAAGAAATGGAGGACACTGCATGAGAAGAAATGGAGGAGCAAATGGTGAGTGCCGAGAGGCTGGAGCCAGGCTCTGCTGGGTGATGCCCGATGACAGCACAAGGGGCAGTGGTGGAAGCTGAGGCATAGGAAGTTCCATGGAAACAGGAGGAAAAAATTTTTCCCTGTGAGGGTGACAGAACAGTGGAACAGGCAGGCTGCCCAGGGATGTTGTGGAGTTGTCTCCTCTGCAGATATTCAGGACTCATCTGGATGTGTTCCTGTGTGATCTGCTCTAGGTGATCCTGCTCTGGCAGGAGGGGTCGGACTGGATGAGCTTTCGAGGTCCCTTTCAGACCCTAACATTCTGTCATTCTGTGACTGCCTAAAAGAAATGGATAAGACTACCTAAATGAGTATAATTTGAGGCAGCTTCAACTTGGAGAACTGGGGCCACAGAACAACTTTTTCTGCCCATGCTGGGACTTGAATCCAGAGGGACCTTGACAGGCTGGAGAGGTGAGCCCATGACAACCTGATCAGGTTCAACAAGGCCAAGTGCAAGGTCCTGCATCTGGGTCAGGGCAATCCCAAGCACTGATATAGGATGGGCAGGGACTGGCTTGAGAGCAGCCCTGAAGAAAAGGCCTTGGGTGTGCTGGTGGATAAGAAGCTCAACATGAGCCAGCAGTGTGCACTTGCAGCCCACAAAGCCGACCAGAGCCTGGGCTGCATCAAGAGAAGTGTGGCCAGCAGGTCGAGAGAGGTGATTCTCCCCCTCTACTCTGCTCTGGTGAGACCTCACCTAGAGTAGTGTGTCCCGGATGTGGAGGTGCTGCAAGGTGTCCAGAGAAGGGCCATGAGGATGATCAGAGAGCTGGAGCTCCTCTGCTATGAGGACAGACTAAAGGAGTTGGGGCTGTTCAGTCTGGAGAAGAGAAGGCTATGAGGAGACCTAATTGTGACCTTCCAGTATCTGAAGGGGGCTACAAGAAAGCTGTGGAGGGACTTTTTAGGATGTCAGGGAGTGATAGGACTGGGGGGAATGGAGCAAAACTAGAAGTGGGTAGATTCAGATTGGATGTTAGGAAGAAGTTCTTCCCCATGAGGGTGGTGAGACACTGGAACAGGCTGCCCAGGGAGGTGGTGGAAGCCTCATCCCTGGAGGTTTTGAAGGCCAGGCTGGATGTGGCTGTGAGCAACCTGCTGTAGTAGGTGTCCCTGCCCATGGCAGGGGGTTGGAACTGGCTGATCCTTGAGGTCCCTTCCTACCCTAACAATTCTATGATTCTATGATTCTGCCAGGAACAGGCATTTTGTGATGGTGCGGAAAGCAAGAAAGGTGGCTGCCTGCTTTCAGCATTCTACCTCCCAGGGCACTGTATATGCTTCTCAGAACTGTGACAACCAGTAGGAAGTGGTGGGCAGATGAGGAGAGTGCAGCAAGCAGGGACTGAAGGGGTGAGGAGAGGCACTGGCTTTGGTGGTACTGCTCAGAAAACAGCATTTGCTGCTGTTGCATTGCCCTCTAATGACATAACTTGCTTGGGATTGCTCTTGTTGCTGTAAGTAGAGAGAGAAGCTGTTGCAGTATCTCCTAAGGATTTGGTTAACAGCAATCAAATTTCTTTCAGGAAGGGTAACTGTGAGTAAGAACAGGATGGCTTCAGAGCAGTGCAGTCAGTGTACTCTGACAGTTTTTAAGGCCAGGCTGGCTGTGGCTGTGGCCAGGTGCTGCACTTTGGCCACAGCAACCCCATGCAGTGCTGCAGGCTGGGGTCAGAGTGGCTGGAGAGCAGCCAGGCAGAAAGGGACCTGGGGGTACTGGTTGATATTAGTCTGAACATGAGCCAGCAGTGTGCCCAGGTGGCCAAGAAGGCCAGTGGCATCCTGGCCTGCATCAGCAATAGTGTGGCCAGCAGGAGCAGGGAGGTCATTCCGCCCCTGTACTCAGCACTGGTTAGGTCACACCTTGAGTCCTGTGTCCAGTTCTGGGCCCCTCAATTTAAGAAGGACATTGAGACTCTTGAACATGTCCAGAGAAGGGCAGCGAGGCTGGGGAGGTGTCTGGAGCACAGCCCTGTGAGGAGAGGCTGAGGGAGCTGGGATTGTTTAGCCTGGAGAAGAGGAGGCTCAGGGGAGACCTCATTGCTGTCTACAACTACCTGAAGGGAGGTTGCAGCCAGAAGGGGGTTTGTCTCTTCTCCCAGGCAATCAGCACCAGAACAAGAGGACACAGTCTCAAGCTGCACCAGGGGAGGTTTAGGCTGGAGGTGAGGAGAAAGTTCTTCACCACTGGAATGTGCTGCCCAGGGAGGTGGTGGAGTCACCATCCCTGGAGGTGTTCAAGAGAGGACTGGATGTGGCACTTGGTGCCATGGTTTAGTTAGTCATGAGGTCTGTGGTGACAGGTTGGACTTGATGATCCTTGAGGTCTCTTCCAACCTTATTGATTCTATGATACTATGGTTGCATGATTGTATGATGCTATGGCTGTGAGCAGCCTGCTCTAGTGTGAGGTGCTCCTGCCCATGGAATGGGGGTTGGAGCTGGATGATCGTTGAGGTCCCTTCCTGCACTGTGTGATTCTGTGATCTGCAACATGCTGGTGCAGCAGGCTCTCTTAACTGTAGGACATGGGAGCATCCACCTGTTGAGTGGGATATGCAGTTCAGTAGGGTGTACTTTCTTCTCCAGTTGCCTTACATTTTGATGAAAAGCAGACACAGAGTATATAGAGCAGAGTGCCTTGTGCTGAGGCAGCAGCTGTTTAACTGAGAGAGTCTCTTCCTGCTCCTCAAGGTGGTAAACAAAAACTTCTTTCCAGTACACCACTCCTATAAGAAGTACCCACGTTGGGACTCAGAAGGAGCACTTCAGAGGGCCAGGACTGACACAGCTGATCCCACCTGGAATTACAGACTGGGTGTAAGTACTGCCTGGGCATTCCTGACAGAGTTAATTCAGCTGCAAGTAAGCACAGCTTGAATCATGACAGAAGCCTCTGTCCTCAGCACTGAGTAAAAACTGTTCACTGTAATATCTGTCCCAGCTCTCCTTGTATCTCTGTAGACAAAAGGATACTGCAATTATCCATCAAATGTGTTTTTAGTGCAGGCAAGAGGTTCTGGGATTTTTTTTTCCCAGCTTCTAGATGAAATCTTTATTTTGAAACTCTTTTTTTCCTTGTTGGTTTTTGCAGTCCTTCATTCCTGGAGAGGCAGAGGTCAGCAAGGAGAATCACTCCATGGTGATTTTGGTTTTTCATGACAATGTGTCTGGGACATGCTGGTGCTCTCTTATCTGTAGGACATGTCAGCATAGGCTTGCCGAGTGGGATATGCAATCGAGTGTGGTGTAGGCTCCTACTTGAAATGACAGTTAGTCAAACTGCAGACTTAGAAGCCAATGTGTGAAATCCAGGCTTACCACAGCAGTAAAAAAGAGCAGCCAGGGTAATTACACTGAGCTGTTTGTGGAAGGAGATGGGATTTGGGTGACCTCTTGTCTCACCTGGAAGTCCTCTGAGCTCCCTCAGAGTGGAGGGGACAGTGAGTGAATAATAAACTCCAAATGCTATGAGCCTCTGAAATCATAGGGAACAGGAGGCTTGCTTGAAGTTTGAATCTACATTTGGGAAGCTTTGAATCAGTGTGTTCATAACAGGGACAGCAAGCTCCATACTGCACTGAGAAGGGAAAAAAAATGCTGCTCCAGAGAATGAAAATGGTTCTGGTTTAGAATTAGTTCTTTTATGTTAAGATGATCTTTGCATTAATAGAATGCTGTTCCTACATGGTATTCAAATTGGTACTGCACAGATGTGGGGGTTTGTAGGGAAACCTTGTCAGTTAGTGTTTTCTCTCTTTGTTATTTGGTGATCCTGGATCACACAGTGTTGTTTCTTTGGGATGTCTGCATTACTCTTGATGTGATATTTATTGGTATCACCTTTACTTGAGGAAAACAGTGTCTTGAATAGCAAAGTGGGAGCAAAGCTGTTTCTAGGGAAAACAAGCAAACAAACTTTGCTGTCATGGAATCACAGTATGTTAGAGGTTGGAAGGGACCTCCAGAGATCACTGAGTCTAAGCCCCCTGCCAGAACAGGAACACCCAGGGTAGGTGGGTTTGGAAAGTCTCCAAAGAAGGAGACTCCACAACCTCTCTGGGCAGCCTGCTCCAGGGCTCTGTCACCCTCACTGGAAAGAAGTTTCTCCTCATGTTGAGCTGAAACCTTCTATGTCCAAGTTTGCATCCATTGGTCCTTACACCATCCAAAAGAGCTTGGTCCCACCTCTTGACACCTGAGATGCTGACAGACAATGTACAGCAGTGCTGGGCCCTGCTATTAGCAGGGACTCTGTTTCAGTGAGCTCATTCCTGCTATTGCTCTGTGAGCATCCTGTTGCCTCAGGAATGCAGGGCATCTGGGAGCTCTCCTCAGACACTGATGCAGGAGCATCAACTACTGTGGTGCCTTCTAGTTTCAAAACTGAAATGCTGCAGTCTTCTGCTGAGCAGCCTTCCAGACTGTACGATGTGGAGAATAATGTGAATTGAAAAGACCTGTAAGAAGTCTTTTATGGACCTCAGATTTTGTACTCACATTCAACCTAGTCTTAAATATTCCCCTGACTCTCTCCTGCCCCCCTCCCCCCCCCCCCCCCAACCCCCCCCCCCCCCCCCCCCCTCCTTTTTTTCCCTTCAGATTGTGTCTGGTCTAATTAAAAGGTGTTAACACTTTCACCCCACTATCAAATTGAAGCTGTTGACACTATTATTAAATTTGCAATCTAATATAGAATAGAATAGAATAGAATAGAATAGAATAGAATAGAATAGAATAGAATAGAATAGAATTAACCAGGTTGGAGAAGAAATTCAAGATCATTCAGTCCAACCTATCACCCAACACCATCTAATCAACTAAACCATGGCACCAAGCACCCCATTCAGTCTCCTCCTGAACACCTCCAGTGATGGTGACTCCACCACCTCCTCAGGCAGCACATTCCAATGGCCAATCACTCTTTCGATGAAAAACTTCTTCCTCACCTCCAGCCTAAACCTCCCCTGGCACAGCTTGAGACTGTGTCCTCTTGTTCTGGTGCTGGTTGCCTGGGAGAGGAGACCAACCCCCTCCTGGCTTCAGGTAGTTGTAGAGAGCAGTAAGGTCTGCCCTGAGCCTCCTCTTTTCCAGGCTAAGCAACCCCAGCTCCCTCAGTCTCTTCTCACAGGGCTGTGCTCAAAACCCGTCTCCAGCTTTGTTGCCCTTCTCTGGACACCTTCCAGCAAGTCAACCTCCTTCCTAAACTGAGGGGCCCAGAACTGGACACAGGACTCAAGGTGTGGCCTAACCAGTGCAGTGTACAGGGGCAGAATGACCTCCCTGCTCCTGCTGGCCACACTGTTCCTGATCCAGACCAGGATGCCATTGGCCTTCTTGGCCACCTGGGCACACTGCAGGCTCATGTTCAGCCTACTATCAACCAGTACCCCCAGGTCCCTCTCTACCTGGCCACTCTCCAGCCACTCTGACCCCAGCCTGTAGCTCTGCATGGGGTTGCTGTGGCCAATGTACAGAATCCGGCACTTAGATGTGTTCAGTCTCATGCCGTTGGACTCTGCCCATCTGTCCAGCCTGGCAAGGTATCTCTGCAGAGCTCTCCTGCTCTCTAACAGATCAACTCCTGCCCCCAGCTTGGTGTCATCTGCAAACTTACTGATGATGGACTCAATCCCCTCATCCAGGTCATCAATAAAGTTATTAAACAGCATGGGGCCCCAGCACTGATCCCTGGGGCACACCACTGGTGACTGGCTGCCAGCTGGATGTGGCACCATTCACCACCACTCTCTGGGCTCAGCCCTCCAGCCAGTTCCTAACCCAGCACAGAGTGCTGCTGTCCAAGCCACAGGCTGACAGCTTGGCCAGGATTTTGCTGTGGGGGACGGTGTCAAAAGCCTTGCTGAGGTCCAGGTATACTACATCCACGGCTTGCCCCACATCCACCAGGCAGTCACCTGATCATAGAAGGAGATCAGGTTCGTCAGGCAGGACCTGCCCTTCCTAAATCCATGCTGGCTGGGCCTGATCCCTTGGCCATCCTGTAAGTGCTGTGTGATTGCACTCAAGATGACCTGTTCCATAACCTTGCCTGGCACTGAGGTCAGGCTGGCAGGTTGGAATTCCCTGGCTCGTGGCCTTCTCAGATTTTGAGTGCAGCTAAATGTGTGTGCTGAATAGTAGCTCTCCTCTTGCTGTCTGGGGGTCCCCTAAAAACATCTTGGCTCAGATAATCTGTTGGAACAATGGCTGTCTCTCCAACTGGAGACAGCTGCAAGTGGGGTGACTGCAGAGAAGCAAGTCTTTTTGTGCTGCCTTCCCTCCTCAGGAATCTGAACTCTGCCTGCTTCTGACCTGCTGTTTACTAGCCTGAGATCTTGTAAACACACACTGCTGCACTGTGCCTTTAGTGCCTTCAGCACTTATAGAATCATAGATATTTTTGCTTGGAAAAGACCTTTAAGATCATCCAGTCCAACCATTATCTCATTCTACCAAGCCCAGTGCTAAGCCATGTCCCTCAGCAGCTCCTCTATGTGTCTTTACAGCCTTGGGCACTGTGCCCCATGTGCTTCTCCTCTCAGAGCCACTGTGCATGTTTCTAAACATGATTCTAATCCTGGTCAAAATTTCGCTTTCTACAAAGAGCAAATTGTTTTCTTTTCATGCTCTGTAGTCCTCAGCCCTTGTCTAAGGAGCTTCCTTCTTCAAAATTCGAAGGCTGTGGCTCTGGGAGGCACCTGGGGGCTCTGGTTGTCAGTCAACTCAATATGAACCAACAGTGCCCAAGGGGCCAAGAAAGCCAGTGGCATCCTGGCTTGGGGTAGAAACAGGGTGGGCAGCAGGGACAGGAGGTGATCATCCCCCTGTGCTCAGTACTGGGGAGGTCACACCCTGAGTGATGTGTTCAGCTCATGGGCCCTCACTACAGGAAGGACATTGAGGAGTCCCGAGAAGGGCAACAAGGCTGGAGAAGGGCCTGGAGCACCTGGGCTGGAGGAAGGGATGAGGAAGCTGGGGGGGTTCAGCCTGGAGAAGAGGAGGCTGAGGGGAGACCTCATTGCTCTCTACAGCTCCCTGAAGGGAGATTGAAGCAAGAATGGGACAGCCTCTGCACCTTGGTGGCAAGAGACAGGAGCAGAGGAAATGTTTCCAAGCTGCAGCAGGGGAGCTTCAGGCTGGCTGCTAGGAAATATTTCATTCCAGAGAGGGTTCTCAGACACTGGAATGGTCTGCCCAGGGCAGTGCTGGAGTCACCATCCCTGGAGGTGTTCAAGCAGCCTGTGGAGCTGGTGCTTAGGGACATGGTGTAGTGCTGACCCTGCAGTGCTGGGTTGAGGGTTGGACTGAATGAGCTTGGAGGTCTCTTCCAACTGGGTATTTTCTGTGATTCTGTGATTTGGAAGAGGGGATATGTAAAATGCCTAATTAAGAGTAAAGAAAAGCCCCCTGTGCTGAAGTTTCAAAATCAGAATGAAGATTTTTTGTGGAGACAAAGCATTCTCAAAGGCAAATACTGCAAGAAAATGATTTCTGAGTGTTCTCTTCCTTTCCATCTTCATGATTTTAAAACAATCTCTTCTAAGATGTCTGAATTTCCCACAGTATCTGCAGCATGCTGTTCTGTGTAGGGTCACAGTGTACCAGAGCAGGCTGTGCTCTGCTGTCTTCCAGGTGACACTCTAGGGAGTGCTTTTAATGTCTCTTCACCTAATGGAAATGATGACTGAGGGGAGATGTTGTTCATGTCGCTTAGCTACACAACCATTGTCTTCTGTTGTGATTCTATAACTCCTTAAGTGTATTTTTGGGCATTGCTGTTACACAACCATCTGGTAGCTCTTGAATTCATGGAATCTGCCAGGGGGACATGTGCTGACATTCAGAAAGAGAGTGGAAGCCTGTTAGCCAAAATATTCCCCCTTTTGTTTAATAGATAATATTTGGCTTGTACTTGGCACTCCAGGAAGCTCTTCTTTAGAAGTTAAAAAAAAAATCAAATTAAAAAGATGCCATAAAGTGTTCTGCAGTTCATCAAGCTGTGCTCTAACTGCTGGCTGATCTGCCTTCACATGGATGAAAGCAAGCAGAAACTACCTCTGTTTCTCCTGCTACCAAACAGAAGCAGTCATCTTTGCATGCAGGGACACCTCCAGAGTGTAAGCTGGTGGTCCAGATCCTTAAGCTGTGCACAAAGTAGGCTATACCTGTTCTCTACACCTATTATCTGCTTGCATTTATGAATTAAGGTTTTAATGCATCAGAGGGAGCCCTGCAGTGAGTACTCCCAGGCCCCATGCAGGACATTGCATCTTGCCATGGGCAGCTGCCTTGGCAGGGCTGCCCTCCAGTCAGTCACAAGAGCTTTGTCTTAAGCATTTGATCAGTGTTATGGTTGGAAGGAGGAACTTTGCCTAGTTCCTAGCTGCAGAAACAAGAACAGGAACTTTCTGGACATTTTTTGAGTAAAAGGTAAATAAATTCCCAGTGGACACAGAGCAATACCATGGACAGGTATAGATCATTCCATTGGCTTGCTAATGTGGATAAACAGCAGCTGCATAAACTATTCTCTCTCTTTTCACTACTTCTCCTCTGTGCTCTCTGCTTTTGCAATGCTTCTTTATCTCTTTCCTGACCTTCAGGTGGCTGTGTCTGTGAGGTACGTACTGAGAAGGGAAGGAGAGGGAGGGGGAAGAGAGGAAGCTGCAAGCAGGCCCCCAGACCATCCAGAGGGGCCTGGGGAACAATTCTTGGGTTGCTCCTGAGCTGTAAATATAGATCCATTTTGTACAAGCTCCCTGCATTTCACAGTATCACAGAATCACCAAGATTGGAAGAGACCTCAAAGATCATTGAGTCCAACCTGTCACCACAGACCTCATGACCAGACCATGGCACCAAGTGCCACGTCCAATCCCCTCTTGAACACCTCCAGGGATGGTGACTCCACCACCTCCCTGGGCAGCACATTCCAATGACGAATGACTCGCTCAGTGAAGAACTTTCTCATATTTCTGGATTTTAGTTTGCTTGTAAATAGAGCTTCATTTGCTTCCAAAACCTTCTGAGCTAGTCTGGTGGCTTATTTTGGTGGTAATTCTCCAAATTTGTGTTGGGGGGGTAATTCCTAAACACACCACAATCAGCAAACAATGAACGCATCAGAAGAGCTTCCTTTTACCATGCAGAAGGCAACAAACTGCTTAGCCTGCTTGGCCATATGTACTTACTCCATTCATGGTCTGCTTTAGTGGTGCAGTGAGCAAAATCTATGTTTCCACATAGAAGGCCTCCAAACCCAGCCCCTCCATCACTGACAGCAAAAGGAATTTGCCTGAGGTCTTTAATGGAAGCACAAGGAGACCCTTCGCTGTAGCTCTGTCTTCTGCTGGTATCTCTTGTGGCCAGCAGGAGCAGGGAGGTCATTGTGCCCCTGTACTCTGCATTGGTTAGGCTGCACCTTGAGTCCTGTGTCCAGTTCTGGGCCCCTCAGTTTAGGAAGGACATTGAGACACTTGAACGTGTCCAGAGAAGGGCAATGAGGCTGGGGAGAGGCCTTGAGCACAGCCCTGTGAGGAGAGGCTGAGGGAGCTGGGGTTGTTTAGCCTGGAGAAGAGAAGGATCAGGGGTGACCTCATTGCCCTCTACAACTACCTGAAAGGTGGTTGTAGACAGGAGGGGGTTGGTCTCTTCTCCCAGGCAACCAGCACCAGAACAAGGGGACACAGTCTCAAGCTGTGCCAGGGGAGGTTTAGACTCAAGGTGAGGAAGGAGTTCTTCACTGAGCGAGTCATTCGTCATTGGAATGGGCTGCCCAGGGAGGTGGTGGAGTCACCGTCCCTGGAGGTGTTCAAGGGGAGATTGGACGTGGCACTTGGTGCCATGGTCTAGTTGTGAGGTCTGTTGGAACAGGTTGGACTTGATGATCCTTGGGGTCTCTTCCAACCTTAGTTACTGTGATACTGTGATACTGTGTGATACTAGAAAACAGTTTTGAAATCTTCCATCTAGTGCCAAATTATTTTACAGATATGTGATTGAATCACTTACCATTGCACAAGAATGCACAAGTTGTGAGGGTTAAATAAACTCAGTTAATAGTAACAGATCATGTACATTAAACTGTTATCTATTAGGTAGAGGTGCTGTTTGCAGCTGTCATCCTAGCCCACATGCCCACATGTACTGCAAAGGCCAAGGGGAAAGCTGTAGTGATGTTAATCATAGAATCATAGAATGGTCTGGGCCAGAAGGGACCTCCAAAGCTCATCCAGTCCAACCTCCCCACAGTCAGCAGAGACATCCCCAACTACATCTGGTTGCCCACAGCCCTGTCCAGCCTCACCATGAGTATCTCCAGGGATGGGGCCCCAACCACCTTCCTGGGCAACCTGTTCCAGTGTTCCACCACCCTCATAGGGAAGAACTTCCTCACATCCAATCTAAATCTGCTCTTCTCTAGTTTGAAGCCATTGTCCCTCATCCTGTCACTGCAGGCCTTCACAAACAGTCTCTCTCCAGCATTCCTGTAGTCCCCCTCAGGTGCTGGAAGGCTGCTATTAGGTCACCCTGGAGCTTCCTCTTCTCCAGCCTGAACACCCCCAGCTCCCTCAGCCTGTTCTTGTAGCAGAGATGCTTCAACCCCCTGATCGTTCATGTGTCCCTCATCTGGATCCTCTCCATCAGGTCTATGTCCTTCCCATATTGAGGGCTCCAGAGATGTACACAGCACTCCAGGTGAGGCCCCACCTGAGCAGTGTCAGAATCACCTCTCTGGCTCTGCTGGCAATGCTGCTTAGGATGCAGCCTAGACTGCCATTGGCCTTCTGTGCCACAAGCTCCCACTGCCTGCTCACGCCCAGCTTCTCATCCATCAGCACCCCCAAATGTTACTGACACTTTAAGTATCAACTGTAAATAACTGGACAAAATCATAGGAACTTGTTCGTTCTTCCCATAGCCAACAGACCACAGCACTTCAGCTGAAATGAAACCTCTTGTAAAGGCTATTCAGGAGACAGCAGGACAACACCATATGCGGAGCCGCTGCCCTTTTGGGAAGCTTTAATGAAGACACAGCACTAGTTTGTGTACCATGTTATTTGGTGACAGGGTGCTGAAACAAATCACTGCTTTCTGATGAAAATAACAATTGAACAGATCCCTGCTGGGCACTTGGTTGAGGTGGATTTTCCTGCGCTGTGCTTGCAGCAGAGTGCAACATGTTCCGTGGCACTGAAGCTGGGCTGCCGGCATTGATGGTGTGAACACAGTGGTGCGAGATTCACAGGAGGATCACAGGATGTTAGCGGTTGGAAGGGACCTCTGGAGATCTTCCAGTTCAACCCCCCTGCCAGAGCAAGACCAGAGAATCCAGCACAGGTCACACAGCAATGCAGCCAGACAGGGCTGGAAAGTCTCCAGAGGTGGAGACTGCACAACCTCTCTGGGCAGCCTGTTCCAGGGCTCTGGGACCCTCACAATGAAGAAGTTCCTCCTCATGTTGAGGTGAAATCTCCTGTGCTGTAGTTTCCATCCATTGCCCCTTGTGCTATCCCAGGGCACAGTGAGCAGAACCTGTCCCTGTCCCTTCCTTCCTGACCCCCAGGCCTCAGATATTTAGAAACATCCATTAAATCCCCTCTCGGGCTTCTCCTCTCCAGACTGAACAGCCCCAGGGCTCTCAGCCTCTCCTCACCAGGCAGTGCTGCAGTCCCTTCATCCTCCTTCTAGACCTCCCTTGGACTCTCTCCAGTAGATTCAAATGACCTGAAGAGTTTGGGCAGAGGGAGAAAGGCTCTCTTTGCTAACCAGACTCTGGGTGCTAGTGCAGTGAGCTGGGAAGAACACAGCAAAGGAGGCACTTTGATAGGTTGTAATAGGGCAGCATTGGCTTTACAGTTTCTGCAGTGTTCCTTACTGACCTCCAGTACCTCATGGGATGGAGCATGCTGCTGCTTCCAGGCTATCAGGACAGTTTTAAGAAGAAAAAAGAGTAAATAATTTATCTGGAGGTTATAAGAAGGTCATGTTAAATGCTTTGGCAGACTGGTGCCAGGTAGGATGGTGTGATGGTAAGTGGACAGAGGTGGCTGCCCTGGCACTGTGTGGGCTGGGCTGTGCCAGCACCTCTGGCAGACTTGAGATTGGATTTCTCCTTGGCTTCCACACCCTCCATTCTCTGGTGCAGTTTGATTTGTGAGTCTGAGAGTGGGAAAAAAATATTTCTGTTAAATTGCCACTTTCTTCTCCAGGGGCTTTATATTGTGATTTAAAGCAGACACAGAGTATATAGAGCAGAGTGCCTTGTGCTGAGGCAGCAGCTGTTTAACTGAGAGAGTCTCTTCCTGCTCCTCAAGGTGGTAAACAAAAACTTCTTTCCAGTACACCACTCCTATAAGAGGTACCCACGTTGGGACTCAGAAGGAGCACTTCAGGGGGCCAGGACTGACACAGCTGATCCCACCTGGAATTACAGACTGGGTGTAAGTACTGCCTGGGCATTCCTGACAGAGTTAATTCAGCTGCAAGTAAGCACAGCTTGAATCATGACAGAAGCCTCTGTCCTCAGCACTGAGTAAAAACTGTTCACTGTAATATCTGTCCCAGCTCTCCTTGTATCTCTGTAGACAAAAGGATACTGCAATTATCCATCAAATGTGTTTTTAGTGCAGGCAAGAGGTTCTGGGATTTTTTTTTCCCAGCTTTTAGATGAAATCTTTATTTTGAAACTCTTTTTTTCCTTGTTGTTTTTTTTTGCAGTCCTTCATTCCTGGAGAGGCAGAGGTCAGCAAGGAGAATGACTCCATGGTGATTTGGGTTTTAATGACTTGTTGTGACATTCTTTGTGATAATACAGGAAGGACATGGACCTCATGGAGCATGTCCAGAGGAGGGCCATGAAAAGGCAAAGGTGGCTGGAGCACCTCTGTATGAGGACAGGTTGAGGGAGCTGGGGGTGCTCAGACTGGAGAAGAGAAGGCTCCAGGGACACCTAATAGCAGCCTTCCTGAAGGGGCTTACAAGAAAGATGGGGAGACACTGTTTGCAAAGGTCTGCAGTGACAGGACCAGGGCCAATGGCTTCAAACCTGATCTCCTTCTCTGATCAGGTGACTGCCTGGTGGATGTGGGGCAGGCTGTGGATATAGTCTGCCTGGGATTCAGCAAGGCCTTTAACACCGTCCCCCACAGCAAACTCCTGGCCAAGCTGTCAGCCCATGGCTTGGGCAGCAGCATTCTGAGCTGGGTTAGGAACTGGCTGGAAGGTTGGGCCAAGAGAGTGGTGGTGAATGGTGGCACATCCAGCTGCCAGCCAGGCACTAGTGGTGTGCCCCAGGGATCAGTGATGGGTCACATTCTGTTCAATATCTTTACTGATGATCTGGATGAGGAGATTGAGTCCATCATCAGTAAGTTTGCAGATGACACCAAGCTGGGGGCAGGAGTTGGAGGGTAGAAGAGCTCTCCAGAGGGACCTTGACTGGCTGGACAGATGGGCAGAGTCCAACAAGATGGCATTCAACAAGTCCAAGTGCTGGGTGCTGGACTTTGGTCACAAGAACCCTATGAAGTACCACAGGCTGGGGTCAGAGTGGCTGGAGAGCAGCCAGGAAGAAAGGGACCTGAGGGTACTGGTTGACAGAAGGCTGAACATGAGCCAGCAGTGTGCCCAGGTGGCCAAGAAGGTCAATGGCATCCTGGCATGCATCAGCAACAGTGTGGCCAGCAGGAGCAGGGAAGTCATTGTGCCCCTGTACTCAGCACTGGTTAGGTCACACCTTGAGTTCTGTGAGCTCTGGGCCCCTCAGTTTAAGAAGGACATTGAGACTCTTGAACGTGTCCAGAGAAGGGCAATGAGGCTGGGGAGAGTCCTTAAGCACAAGCCTTGTGAGGAGAGGCTGAGGGAGCTGGGGTTGCTTAGCCTGGAGAAGAGGAGGCTCAGGGGAGACCTTATTGCTGTCTACAACTCCCTGAAGATAGGTTGTAGTCAGGTGGGAATTGGTCTCTTCTCCCAGGCAATCAGCACCAGAACAAGAGGACACAGTCTCAAGCTGCACCAGGGGAAGTTCAGGCTGGAGGTGAGGAGAAAGTTCTTCACCAAGAGAGTTGTTAGCCATTGGAATGTGCTGCCCAGGGAGCTGGTGGAGTCCCCATCCCTGGAGGTGTTCAAGAGGTGTTTGGATGCGGCACTTGGTGCCATGGTCATGAGGTGTTGGGTAATAGGTTGGCTTGATATCTCTGAAGTCTTTTCCAACCTTATTGATTCTATGATTCTAAACCATGCATGAAGAGAATTTCATAGTTTGATAGTCAAAAAGACACCTGATGGTGCATGCCAATACTATTGCAGTTATCTGGGGTGCTAAATGTAATGAAACACTACATATTAATGTGTAGGACAGTGGGGTTTAGAGAAGCCAAAGTCTTTGTACCAATCTTTGCCTTTTAAAGGTCAGGCAGAAAGACAAGCTTTGTTTTCCTCATGAGTGCAGAGGTGCCAAAATCTCAACACATGTTTGTGTTGATGGAGCTGTGCAAACAGGAATATTTAAGTGGAGGAAACGCCATCTCTTCCTAACAGCCTCAGGATTTGTTTGCTATTACTTCCTCTTCAAGTAACTTGTTAGCAAATCCTACATAGCACTGCAGGCAAAACAAACAAATGAACAAAAAGACAAAAAGGGACTGCAGCACTGCCTGGTGAGGAGAGGCTGAGAGCCCTGGGGCTGTTTAGTCTGGAGAGGAGAAGGCTGAGAGGGGATTTAATAAATGTTTCTAAATATCTGAGACCTGGGGGTCAGGAAGGAAGGGACAGGGACAGGTTCTGCTCACTGTGCCCTGGGATAGCACAAGGGGCAATGGATATAAACTACAGCACAGGAGATTCCACCTCAACATGAGGAGGAACTTCTTCATTGTGAGGGTCCCAGAGCCCTGGAACAGGCTGCCCAGAGTGGTTGTGGAGTATTCTCTGGAGACTTTCCAGCCCTGTCTGGATGTGTTCCTGTGTAACCTGTGCTGGATTCTCTGGTCGTGCTCTGGCAGGGGGGTTGAACTGGAAGATCTCCAGAGGTCCTTTCCAACCCCTAACATCCTGTGAGCCTGTGGTCTTGTGATCTTTTATATCCATTCTTGAGGGAAGCAAGATAGGATCTCTGTGACTTCAGTGGTAGGGGTGCCATTAGGGTCCGAGGAGCTGCACTCTTGAGGTGCTGCACTTACTGACTGCAAGGAAACAGGGTGGAGGTCATCCAAAATGCAGTAGCCTGCTCCAGGACTCAGCACAATCCCAGCCTGAGTTTGCCAATGAGGCACATTCAGGTCGTGATGGGATGTACAACCTAGGATTTTACTGGCCCAGAGTTGCACAGGGAGTGCAAATTATTGGCTGCTGAAGTAACTTCTCTGCTGAAGATGCTGCAGTCACTGCAGGATGTTGTTCCAGGACACAGAGAATGTCGTTTCAAGTGTGCTAAAAGTAGCCTGCATGCAAGTGAAGTGTAACGTGTTGAGGGGAAAGTGAGATAAACTACTCTTGGCCTCTGACAATGCTTTGTGCTACTTCAGTTCTTGGAGACAATGATAAGCTTTTGGAAAAATAGTAAGAAAACAGAAGAAAACACAAACATATCTTTCATCTCCTTCCATCTCTCTTCGTTCACAGGAGTGGATGCTGTACAGGGGAGAGAGGCAGAGAGCAAAGCGGGATTATGAGGTGAAGGACTGTGATTATACTGAGAATAGGGGATATGGTCAGGCAAGATAATCATAGAATCAGTCAGGGTTGGAAGGGACCAAAGGATCATCTAGTTCCAACCCCTCTGCCATGGGCAGGGGCACCTCACACCAGATCAGGCTAATAATCAAGGATAATAATCAGGATAATAAGACTAAAGAATGCTTTATATAAGCTTAAAGGGGAAGAACTCGGTGTGCTACAAAACAAGAGAGGAATAAATAATTGTCAGCCTGTAGTATTCATCCTGGAGTTATATATATAATAAAATATAAAAAGGAAATAAATTGGTCTTTCCAGTGGGGCTGCAGCAAGACTGTTGCTAAGGAATCAGACTGTTGCTATAGATTCTGCTGAAACAAAGAGGATTTGGTTTGTTATTAAGAGGTATTTCACTAGCAGGACATTAGGAAGTTTTAAGCAGAACTTGAATAGAATAGAATAGAATAGAATAGAATAGAATAGAATAGAATAGAATAGAATAGAATAGAATAGAATAGAATAGAATAGAATAGAATAGAATAGAATAGAATAGAATTAACCACGTTGGAAGACACCTTTGAGATCATTGAGTCCAACCTATCATCCAATACTGTCTAATCAACTAAACCATGGCACCAAGCACCCCATCCAGTCTCTTCCTAAACAACTCCAGTGATGGTGACTCCACCACCTCCCTGGGAAGCACATTCCAATGGACAATCACTCTTTCTGTGAAGAACTTTGGTTTAGAATGCAGGTTGATGTGAGAGTGGTGAAGGTAGAATAGGCAATCCTGGTGTTTCAGTTACACATGAACTACCGCTAATATTCATGCTGAGGGCTAGAGGAGTACCAGGGGAAGCAGAGTGGCGTTAACAGTTTCATCTCACTTGCCTCTGGCATTTGTAAGGGAGGTAGCAAAGCAGCAGGAGAAAGCAGAATCACAGAAAGCAGCAGGACAAATAACTTAATGAAAATTATACCAAGAAATGTATAGAGCCTGGGAAGGATCTATTCCTAATCAGCACCATCTTCAAGACATGAAACAGTGCAAAAGATAAAGCATTGCCTTAGATGGAGGCAAGAATGAAGGTCTGAGGCAAACACAGAAACCCCAGGATAAGTAGTAAGCAAAATTCTCAGTAGTATGGTTTGCTCCTGAAATTTTGGCTGTGTTCTATAATGTGCCAAATGTGCTTTTTTGATAAAAAGCAAAATTCACTCTTAAGCAACAGAATCACAGAAAACATCCAGTTGGAAGAGGCTTCCAAGCTCATTCAGTCCAACCTTTGACCCAGCTCTGCAAGGTCAACACTAAACCTTCCAGTACCTGAAGGGGCTACAAGAATGATGGAGAGAGACTGTTTGCAAAGGCCTGCAGGGACAGGACCAGGGGCAATGGCTTCAAACTAGAGCAGAGCAGATTGAGATTGGATGTGAGGAGCAAGTTCTGCACCATGAGGGTGGTGGAACACGGCAACAGGTTGCCCTGGGAGGTGGTTTGGGCCCCATTCAAGGTGAGGCTTGGTGGCACTCTAGGCAACCTGATCTAGCTGAGGATGTCCCTGCTGACTGCAGAGGGAGTTGGACTAAAGAATCACAAAATCACAGAAAACTTCCTGTTGGAAGAAACCTCCAAGCTCATCCAATACAACCTTCCACCCAGCACTGCAGGGTCAGCACTAAACCATGTCCCTAAGCACCAGCTCCACAGGCTGCTTGAACACCTCCAGGGATGGTGACTCCAGCACTGCTCTAGGCAGCCTGTTGCAGTGTCTGAGAACCCTCTCTGGGAAGAAGAATGTATTTAGAACAATCATGTCACTGAGGCTCTCCATCATCCTGTGCTCAAACAATGCTCAGACACCAAATATGAATAACCTCTCTCCTTATAGAGCTTAACCCTTTCCAATGAGGAGCAGGACCATTAGGGGGAGGTGTAGCTGAGTATAGCCTATTAAACACAGCTTTGGAGTAATGTGTCTTGTAACCAAAGCTTAGGAAACATTTCTCCCATTGCAATGGGCTTTCCCAAGAGTGTGATGCACCTGGTGGAATCTGTGAGACTTCCATCAACATGCACAGAAAAGATATAATGCTGCATTAGACAAAAATGTTAAGTATATGGTGAATGGTGCCATACCCAGCTGGCAGCTAGGCACTAGTGGTGTGCCCCAAGGATCAGTGCTAGGTCCCATGCCCTTTAATGTCTTTATTGATGATCTGGATGAGGACATTGAGTCCATCATCAGTAAGTTTGCAGATGACACCAAGCTGGGGGCAGGAGTTGATCTGCTAGAGGGTAGAACGGCTTTGCAGAGGTACCTTGACAGGCTGGACAGATGGGTAGAATCCAATGGTATGAGACTGAACACATCCAAGTGCCGGGTTCTGCACACTGGCCACAACAACCCCATGCAGTGCTACAGGCTGGGGTCAGAGTGGCTGGAGAGCAGTCAGGCAGAGAGGGACCTGGGGGTATTGGTTGATGGTAGGCTGAACATGAGCCTGCAGTGTGCTGAGGCAGCCAAGAAAGCCAATGGCATCCTGGCCTGCATCAGGAACAGTGTGGCCAGCAGGAGCAGGGAAGTCTTCCTGCCCTGTACTCAGCACTGGTTAGACCACACCTTGAGTCCTGTGTCCAGTTCTGGGCCCCTCAGTTTAGGAAAGATGTTGACTTGCTGGAAAGTGTCCAGAGAAGGGCAACAAAGCTGGGGAAGGGTCTGGAGCACAGCCCTGTGAGGAGAGGCTGAGGGAGCTGGGATTGCTTAGCCTGGAGAAGAGGAGGCTCAGGGGAGAACTTATTGCTGTCTACAACTACCTGAAGGGAGGTTGTAGCCAGGCTGGAGCTGGTCTCTTCTCCCAGGCAGCCAGCACCAGAACACGAGGACACAGTCTCAAGCTGCACCAGGGGAAGTTTAGGCTGGATGTTAGAAAGAAGTTCTTCATAGAAAGAGAGATTGGCCATCGGAATGTGCTGCCTGGGGAGGTGGTGGAGTCACCATCACTGGAGGTGTTTAAGAAGAGACTGGATGGAGTGCTTGGTGCCATGGTTTAGTTGATTAGGTGGTGTTGGATGATAGGTTGGACTCAATGATCTTGAAGGTCCAACCTGGTTAATCCTCTCCTCTCCTCTCCTCTCCTCTCCTCTCCTCTCCTCTCCTCTCCTCTCCTCTCCTCTCCTCTCCTCTCCTCTCCTCTCCTCTCCTCTCCTCTCCTCTCCTCTCCTCTCCTCTCCTCTCCTCTCCTCTCCTCTCCTCTCCTCTCCTCTCCTCTCCTCTCCTCTCCTCTCCTCTCCTCTCCTCTCCTCTCCTCTCCTCTCCTCTCCTCTCCTCTCCTCTCCTCTCCTCTCCTCTCCTCTCCTCTCCTCTCCTCTCCTCTCCTCTCCTCTCCTCTCCTCTCCTCTCCTCTCCTCTCCTCTCCTCTCCTCTCCTCTCCTCTCCTCTCCTCTCCTCTCCTCTCCTCTCCTCTCCTCTCCTCTCCTCTCCTCTCCTCTCCGCCGTGCCGTGCTATAACCTGTATTGCACAGGCTTAAAATACAGGAAAAATTAGTAGAAATGGAAATATAATCCTTCTTTCCTTTGCCTCTAACCTGCTTGTTGTATTGTCTTCAGCAAAATCCTTTCCTGGGCTCAGGTCATTCAAACTGTTTAACTGATACAACGAATTAGTTGTGGTGTTCATGGAGTGCAGAGAGGAAAAGACATCTAAGAATTGAAAAAAAACATTTCATTTTTTGTTTCAGTTACTATCAGCAGATTCTGGCCCACATCATGTGATTTCTGTGGCCTGTGTTTTGTGTCACAAAAAGAGCAATTGATCTTTTTTTTCCTCAATGAAGTCAGTAAAGAATCATAGAATCATTGAACAGCCTAGGCTGGAAGAGACCTTAGAGATCATCCAATCCAGCCTCAACTAGCCCAGGTTACTCCAGGCCCCATCCAACCTGGCCTTGAACATCTCCAGGCAGGAGGCATCCACAGCCTCTCTGGACAATCCATTCCAGAGCCTTGCCACCCTCGTAGTGATGAACTTCTTCCTCAGATCCAGTCTAAACCTCTTCTCCTTCAGTTTATATACCATCCCCCCTCATCTTGTGGGTGGACACTCTTGTAAAGAGCTGCACTGCAGCTTTCCTGTAGGATACCTTCAGCTATTGGAAGGCAGCTCTAAGGTCTCCCCTTAGATCTCTAAGGTCTTCTCCAGGCTGAACAATCCCAGCTTCCTCAGCCTATCCTCATAGCAGAGGTGTTGCAGCCCCTGGATCATCTCTGTGGCCCTCCTCTGGACTTGTTCCAACAGATCTATGGCCCTCTTAAGGTAGGGACACCAGAACTGGGCACAGATTTCAAGGGAGGGTCTCACCAGAGCAGAGTAAAAGGGAGGAATCACCTCTCTCAATCTGCTGATGCATCCCAGCATACAGGATGCACTTAGGGAGAAGAACTTATGGAAACTATTGGTCAGTATTAGTAGGGTTATTTTCTGTTCCTTTCTTAGATTTTGCCTGTTGGGAATGGAAGTCTCCATGCTGCACTTCTGTGGTGGTGTGTGGAGAGGAGCAGGAAAGGAGGAGGGGAGGTGCTGCTGTGTAGTATGACTTTTATCACAGGGAGTGTCAGCCTCTGCAGCAGCCTTACATCAGCTCTGCTTTATGTCACAGTGCAGGGAGTTGCCAGGAGAAGGGGGCAAACGGGTGGGAAATGAGGTTTGGGTTATAAAGCAGGCTCAACCTTTGAGTGAGGAGCATCAGTGATGCAACAGTGACTGCGCCAGGCTTTGGCTGAAGGGCTGTACATCCTCCAGCACATGTTAAAGATGAATGGCAAGCTCCAGCTGCCTGTGTTCCTGGGAGCACAAGCTTGTGCTGCAGGTTTGGGTGATGCTGTTTCTTGTTCAACACAACCCCTGGCTCCTTGGAGAATTTGCCTTTGCTCGTGGAGTGATGAAATGGTGCAGGGAGAACACATGTTTTCCAAATGTCCCTGCAGCCCTTTGGCTGGGGCTGTGTTGCAAGTGTGACAGGTGGAGGTAGGGATGCACTTGAAAGTGCACAGCTCTGAGTTTGTGCTTTTTGGTGCTTTCATATTGCAAAGATCAATAATTTACCTCATCAGGTGAAACAAGAAGGCCAGGTGCAATTAATTTTGGGGCGTTTACATGGTGTGTGTGAATTGATCTTAACTTGCCACAGTCCTGTTTGGAGCACTGCCATGCTGTGGTGGCAGGGGAGCTGCAGTGTGCTGTGCTGTCTGAGGGGATGGTTTATAAAGCACTGCATGTGAATGAACAGGAGGCAGGCAAGAAGGAGAATCCTCTACAAACTGCTGGTTTGATGAGGCTGGGCACTCTTGCTTCAGGCTGTTCATTGAATTGGATTTTCCACCCAAGGTAATGTTGCTGGGTTTTCTGTTCCATGAGTGTACAACAATTGAAGGAGTGGAACATCTTCCTTATGAGGGGAGACTGAGGGAGCTGAGGGCTCTGTAGCTTGAAGAGCCTGAGATGCCTGAGAAGTGACCTCATTCATGTTGATAAAGATGTGCAGGATGAGTGCCCAGAGGATGGAGCCAGGCTCTGCTGGGTGATGCCCAATGCCAGCACAAGGGGCAGTGGTGGAAGTTGAGGCATAGGAAGTTCCATGAAAACATGAGGAAGAATTTTTTCCCTGTGAGGGTGACAGATCCCTTGAACAGCCTGCCCAGGGCGGGTTGTGGAGTCTCCCTCTCTGGAGATATTCAAGACCCACCTGGATATGTTCCTGTGTGACCTGCTCTAGGTGCTCCTGCTCTGGCAGGGGGGTTGGACTGGATGATCTTTCAAGGTTGCTTTTGGCCCCTAACATTCTTTGTTCCTATGTTTTAATCTCAAATGCACCCTCTGCTCCTGGGTTAGGCCACCACCCAGGCATGCAGCATACAGCCTTAGGATGATTTCCTGTGCTCTCCAAAAGGCCAGTCAGCCCTTACCCAAATCTGCATGCTTGCCAGTGCTTCTTGTAAAACACAGGGATACAGAAGTGCCTAGCTAATGTTTTGACAGGGTGCATTCTGTATCTGGACCTAGAGGTGTTGCTCATCCTGGGCACCATCATGCAGCACCACCACAGTGGCTAAGGCACCATGTGGCTCTGACTGCATCAGCGCCTGGCAAGTCTCAGCACTCTTCTGTTCCTGCCACACTGCCTAATGTGGGGACATGGTCTCAGGTGTCTGCAACTGCTTCCAGCTGCCTGCCTGGCTCTCTGCATTTGGGTTTGGGCGCACTTGTCAGGTGCCTGGCACTAAGAAGAGCTCACTGCAGGAGGGGAATTAATACCTGTGCGTCGTCATCCTCAGGCAGTACAGAGGTCCTTCAGACAGGCATTTTGCTCTGGTATCTCTGCAAGTGCTATGCCTGGTGGCTATTACAGTGCTGCCTAAAATGTTGCTTACTTACATTGTTCTGAAAAAATACTGCTAATAATCACCTACCAGCAGGCAGCCATTCCCTCTGCCTTCAGAGGCATCAATTGCCTGCTGCTGTGCGCTCTCCTCGGCGGTGCAGGGACTGCCTTAGGACCCTGGCGATGTTCTCTGTGTTACCATGAATAAATGTAACTCCCTCATTTGTGCCTTGAGTTTGAGCTAATAATGGGTTTGTGTGTGCATATCCAGGGGAAAAAAAAATGTTAAAAAAAAATTATGGTGTGCTAGAAATCCTCCTCTGTTTTGGACTGTGTAGCTCTGGGCTGTGGGAGAGGTACTGCGTGGAGCACCGCTGCTGAGCCTGGATTTTTATGAAGTTCTTGGAAAGATTTAATTAAAACTGTTTTCTAGAGTTCCTCTTCAGCAGAAAAGGTCTTTTATAGGTTCTGCCCATGGGGGATTGTTTATCTAACTTAAGGTATTTAAATGCAGAATATTACTCTGTTGTATTTGTTCTGTGGAAATCTAGAACTGATGTAGTTTTTTTTTTTCCCCAAGCAGTTTGCTGTGAAGTGGAGCAGATGCAGCCCACATTCTGCAGCTGCCATGAGAGAGAGATCCTGTGAGGAGAGGCTGAGGGTGCTGGGGTTGCTTAGCCTGGAGAAGCAGCAGCTCAGGGGAGACCTTATTGCTCTCTACAGCTACCTGAAGGGAGGTTGTAGCCAGGTGAGGGTTGGTCTCTTCTCCCAGGCAAGCAGCACCAGAACAAGAGGACACAGTCTCAAGCTGTCCCAAGGGAAGTTTAGGCTGGATGTTAGGAAGAAGTTCTTCACAGAAAGAGAGATTGGCCATTGGAATGTGCTGCCTGGGGATGTGGTGCAGTCACCGTCACTGGAGGTGTTTAGGAAGAGACTGGATGGGGCTCTTGGTGCCATGGTTTGGTTGATTAGATAGTGTTGGATGATAGGTTGGACTTGATGATCTTGAAGGCCTTTTGCAACCTGGTTAATTCTATTCTATTCTAGATGAGGCTGAAGTAAGTTTGACTCCCCTGCATTTTTTCAGAAGCTTGCAGGTAACTTGGCTTCACTCTGTCTGAACACTGCAAGTGTTTCTTAGAGTTAAAACATTCCCATACACATTGCTGGCATTTAGCTTGTTCTGCATCGAACCAGATATGCTTCTCTCCACCTTCTGGGCACTAAGCATCTGCTTGGTTTGTCCACATAGAATACATAGAAAAATACATAGAATAAACCAGGTTGGAAGAGACCTTCAAGATCATCGCGTCCAACCCATCAACCAATCCAACACCACCTAATCAACTAACCCATGGCACCAAGCACCCCATCAAGTCTCCTCCTGAACACCTTCAATAATGGCAACTCTACCACCTCCCCAGGCTTGTCCACACAAGCTATTCACTCAGCATCTATTGCTTGCTTGCTTATTTGCAGGGTTTGCTTATCAATTAAACGTTGTGATGTTCCCAGGTATTGCCACCAGCACAACTTGAGGACACACTTCTTGCGCTGCCCTCGCACCAGCACTCAGACTCCTCAAGTTTCTCAGTGTGCTAATCACAGCTGAGAATTCAGCCAAACCCTGAAGCTACCTGTGCTGGCACTGTGACAAAAAGCATCCACTGCTCTTCTGCTCTGGAAATCCCCTCGTCAGGCTAGGGTGCCTGGAGCTCTTTTTCACGTGCACTGTCAGGGTTTTGCAGCCTCCTCTGCTACAGGGAATCCCGCCCCACAAACACAACTGACTTGTCTTACTGAAAGCTGAGTCACAGCTCATTTCTTACCTGATCAATTCTCCTCACCCACATCATGTGACCAGGCCTTGTCCTCAGATTCCAATCAATGCCTTCTTCCTTTGACTTGCTTCTACTTTATACCTTACCCTTATCTATCTGTGTAGTCATATTCCTATAGTAATTCCTCAGCCTATTCAAAGAGCTCAGGGTTGTACCTCTCCCATGCAAGATGTCCCCACAGCCAGAAGAACTTTTGGGTTTTTTGTTAATTAAATTCAGTCCTTATTTCTTTGCAGACCCTTTGCTGTGCCAGAAGGATGATCAGAAGGCTGGACCTCCTCTCCTATGAAGACAGACTGAGGGAGTTGGGGCTGTTCAGTCTGGAGAAGAGAAAGCTATGAGGAGAACTTCTGGTGGACTTCCAGTATCTGAATGGGCTACAGGAAAGCTGGGGAGGGACTTTTTAGGGTGTCAGAGAGTGATAGGACTGGGGGGAATGGAAAAAAAAAAACCTTGAAATGGGTAGATTCATATTGGATGTTAGGAAGAAGTTCTTCCCCATGAGGGTGGTGAGACACTGAAAGAGGTTGCCCAGGGAAGTGGTGGAAGCCTCATCCCTGGAGGTTTTGAAGGCCAGGCTGGATGTGGCTGTGAGCAACCTGATGTAGTGTGAGGGGTCCCTATCCATGGCAGGGATGTTGGAACTGGATGAGGTCCCTTCCAACCCTAACAGTTCTATGATTCTACGTTCACACTGCTCAGGCACTCTTGGCTTGGTCCAGCTATCTCCCCCAGGCTCTTGCTGAGCCCCAGTCCTCGGTGGGTTTCTCATCTCTCAATCTCCTCAGGCAGATGGGAAAGTCTCAGAGGGCTCCTAGGTGTGGGGTCATGCTGGCTGTGATGTGGCTCTTTGTCCATCTCTGTCTACCCTGCAGGGAGGTGACCAGAGTGGCTCCTGCTCTGTATCTCATCTTGAACTTGTGTGCTTTCTAGTTGCACTGCACAAAGCCACACACTCGCTGCTAAGGCTCGCAGTATAATTTCCCCATTGTCATTCTCTAGCGTGGTGCTAGCTCAGTATTGTGATTCATTTTAGCTACCCTTTATCATATTTGTCAGTAAACCTCCAGCTGACACAAAGCAGTGGGATGTGTTTTGCAGCACTGCAGCTACCAGGGCTTGGCAAAATAGCAGTGTGAAAATCATTTGCATTAGACCTAATAAAGACAGCTGGAATGGACCCCAAAATATGCTCAATAAACCAATAAGAGCGACTGCTGATTATAGTCCTGCTCCAGTCAAAGGAACCGGTTTTCATTCAATCTTTGGAGCACTCTAATTGTGCAGTGTAGTATTTTAGCTGCAGTTTAAACCTAATATAATGGTCAAGGCCTGCTTTTAAGTGCTGTTTGCTAACAATTTCCAGTCTCGTGCCTCATGCATTTTATTTCCTCCACAGAAGGAAGAGGCAAATGCCTCACTACAGAGTTTGCAGGAGCTCCTGGTGAATGCTGATTCTTTTCTGGTGACCATTACAGCTTTCATTTTGGGGGAATAAAGGTGTGTTGGGATGCTTGGTTTGGTTCCAGTTCTGGTTTTGGTTTTGGGGTTTTTAGTACTGGGTTTGGTGGCTTTGATTTTGCTGGGTTTGGGTTTGCTGGTTATGATTTCGGGTTTGATGTTTTAGTATTGGTTTTGGTGGTTTTGATTTTGATGTTTTTAGTTCTGGTGGTTCTGATTTTGATGTTTTTAGTTTTGGTGGTTTGGGGTTTGGTTTTGATGATTTTAGTTTTGGTTTAGCTTTGGGTGGTTTTGATTTTGCTGGATTTGGTTTTGGTGGTTTTGGCTTTGATGGTTTTGATTTTGCTGGATTTGGTTTTGGTGGTTTTGGCTTTGATGGTTTTGATTCTGCTGGTTTTAGATTTGGTGGTTTGGATTTTGCTGGGCTTGGTTTTGGTGCTTTTGGGTTTGAGTTTGATTTTTTTTAGCATTGGTTTTGGTGGTTTTGATTTTGCTGGGTTTGGTCTTGATGTTTTTAGTTTTGGTTTTGCTTTGGGTTATTTTGATTTTGCTGGGTTTGGTTTTGGTGGTTTTGACTGGATGCTTTTAGTTTTGGTGTTTTGGATTTTGCTGGGTTTGGTTTTGGTGGTTTTGATGTTTTTAGTATTGGTTTTGGTGCTTTTGATTTTGCTGGGTTTGATTTTGGTGCTTTCGGTTTTGATGTTTTTAGTTTTGGTTTTGGTTTTGCTTTGGGTGGTTTTGATTGTGCTGGGCTTGGTTTTGGTGCTTTTGGTTCTGATGTTTTTAGTTTTGGTTTTGGTTTTGCTTTGGGTGGTTTTGATTTTGCTGGGTTTGGTTTTGGTGCTTTTGGTTCTGATGTTTTCAGTTTTGGTTTTGGTTTTGCTTTGGGTGGTTTTGATTTTGCTGGGCTTGGTTTTGGTGCTTTTGGTTCTGATGTTTTTAGTTTTGGTTTTGTTTTTGCTTTGCGTGGTTTTGATTTTGCTGGGCTTGGTTTTGGTGCTTTTGGTTTTGATGTTTTTAGTTTTGGTTTTGGTTTTGCTTTGGGTGGTTTTGATTTTGCTGGGCTTGGCTTTGGTGCTTTTGGTTTTGATGTTTTTTAGTTTTGTTTTTGTTTTTGCTTTGGGTGGTTTTGATTTTGCTGAGCTTGGCTTTGGTGCTTTTGGTGGTTTTGGTGGTTTTGTTTCTGGTTTGGGGTTTTTTTGTTTTAGATTGGAGGGTTTCTGTTTGCTTTGGTTGGTTAGTTTTGGTTTTCCCACTCCAATTCTTGTATTCAAGACTTTCCAGAAATCTTCTGGAGGATAGAGTGGTGAGGTCATACTTATCAAAAGGGTTACATGTATGGACAAATTAACAGAATTATTGGAAAACCCTGGATGCTAAGATACTGTTGTAAACTCCCTCTCCATTTTCCCTAGCAGGTGCAGCTTTTCTATCCCACGGTACTTATGTATTTAAAATAGAAGTGTCAGACCCTGAGACAATAATATCCTACCAGATCTGCATGTCTTGAAAAGATGTGCTCACTCTGAAGCATGCACAGATTGCCTTCCATAAAATAAAATGCCTGGGGTTTGGGTTGTTTTTTTTTTTTTTCATCATAGAGTCATGGAATGGTCCAGGCTGGAAGGGACCTCCAAAGATAATCCAGTCCAACCCCCTGCAGTCAGCAGGGACATCCCCAACTAGATCAGGTTGCCCAGAGCCCTGTCCAGCCTCACCTTCAATATCTCCAGGGATGGGGCCTCAACCACCTCCCTGGGCAACCTGTTGCAGTGTTCCACCACCCTCATAGTAAAGAACTTATTCTTAACATCCAATCTCAATCTGTTCTTCTGTAGTTTGAAGCCATTGCCCCTCGTCCTGTTACTGCAGGCCTTTGCAAACAGTCTCTCTGCAGCCTTCTTGTAGCCCCCTTCAGGCACTGGAAGGTTGCTATTAGGTCTCCTTGGAGCCTTCTCCAGGCTGAACAACCCCAGCTTCCTTAGCCTGCCTCATAGCAGAGGTGCTCCAATCCCCCGATTATTTTCATGGCCCTCCTTTGGACCCTCTCCATCAGGTCCATTGTCCTTCCTATGCTGCAGGCTCCAGAGCTGGACACAGCAGGTGAGGTCTCACCAGAGAAGAGCAAAGTGTCAGAATCACCTCTCTGACTCTGCTGGCAATGCTGCTTTGGATGTAGCCCAGGTTGCCATTGGCTTTCTGTGCTGCAATCTCACACTGCCTGCTCATGTCCAGCTTCTCATCCACCAGCACCCCCAAGTCCTTTCCCACAGGACTGCATGCCAGCAATTTTTATACAGGAGGTAGACATTCTTAATATGAAATAGTGATGAGAAGTTCCATCTTCAGACTTGGAGACTAAAAGTGGATTTGCTTTCTTCCCTCTGTGCCCTAGTTACAGAACCCTTAGAACTATGCAGGTGGGAACTGCATGGTAGGGAAGCAGCAGTGAGAAAGGAAAGCTTGTGAAGGGCACTCAGAAGGCAAAGCAATTAAAAGAACAACAAATCCACCCCAAAAGAAGAAACAGCCCCTCGAAGTACACCCCTGAGTCACTGACTTGTAACTTGCAGTTTGAATTGATGCTGCCACCCAAAACTTCCTCAAATCACAGAAGGTACTGGCTTGGAAGGGGCCTTTAAAGATGAACTAGTCCAAGATCAGTGCAGTCAGCAGAGACATCTGCAGGTTGCTCGAAGTCTCATCCAGCTTGATCTTAAACACTTCTGGAGGTGAGGTGCCCACAACTTCTTGGGGCAACCCATTCCACTGTCTCACCACCCTCACAGCAAAGAACTTCCTTCTAAAGTCTCATCTAAATCTGCCCTTCTCCAGTTAGGGGCTTGGAACTAGATGGTCCTTGAGGTCCCTTCAAACCCTGACAATTCAGTGATTCTATGATCCTAATAATAATGTCAAATAATGAACATCTCTTTCCCACAGTGCTTGAACAGCAGAGCGTCCATGCAGGTCGGGGCAATTCCAAGCACGGATATAGGCTGGGCAGGGACTGGCTTGAGAGCAGCCCTGAAGAAAAGGAATTGGCAGTGCTGGGGGATGAGAAGCTTAACATGAGCCAACAGCATGCACTTGCAACCAAGAAAGCAAATCACAGGTTGAGGGAGGTGATTCTTCCCCTCCACTCCACTCTGGTGAGACCCTACCTGGAGTACTGTGCCACAGAATCACTGAATCACAGAATCACCAAGGTTGGAAGAGACCTCAAAGATCATCAAGTCCAACCTATCACCCAACACTATCTAATCAACTAAACCATGGCACCAAGCATCCCATCCAGTCTCTTCTTAAACACCTCCAGTGATGGTGACTCCACCACCTCCTCAGGCAGCACATTCCAATGGCCAATCTCTCTTTCTATGAAGAACTTCTTTCTAACATCCAGCCTAAACTTCCCCTGGTGCAGCTTGAGACTGTGTCCTCTTGTTCTGGTGCTGGTTGCCTGGGAGAAGAGACCAACCCCCATCTGGCTACAACCTCCATTCAGGTAGTTGTAGAGAGCAACAAGGTCTCCCCTGAGTCTCCTCTTCTCCAGGCTAAACAACCCCAGCTCCATCAGCCTCTCCTCATAGGGCTAGTGGTCCAACCCCTTCCCAAGCTTTGTTGCCCTTCTCTGGACTCGTTCCAGCAAGTCAACATCTTTCCTAAACTGAGTGGCCCAGAACTGGACACAGGACTGGAGGTGTGGCCTAACCAGTGCAGTGTACAGGGGCAGAATGACCTCCCAGCTCCTGCCGGCCACACTGTTCCTGATCAAGGCCAAGATGCCATTGGCCTTCTTGGCTGCCTGGGCACACTGCAGGCTCATGTTCAGCCTACTATCGACCAATACCCCCAGGTACTTTTCTTCCTGGCCGCTCTCCAGCCACTCTGACCCCAGCCTGTAGCATTGCAGTTCTGGAGCCCCTATTACAGGTAGGAACTGGAGGTGCTGGAGTGTGTCCAGAGAATGGCCACAAGGATGATCAGAGGGCTGGAGCTCCTCTGCTATAAGAACAGACTGAGAGAGAGGGGGATATTCAGTCTGGAGAAGAGAAGGCTATGAGGAGACCTTCTGGTGGCCTTCCAGTATCTGAAGTGGGATACAAGAAAGCTGGTGAAGGACTTTTCAGGGTGTCAGGGAGTGACAGGACTGGGGGGAATGGAGCAAAACTAGAAGTGGGGAGATTCAGATTGGGTGTTAGGAAGAAGTTCTTCCCCATGAGGGTGGTGAGACACTGGAACAGGTTGCCCAGGGAGGTGGTGGAAGTCTCCTCCCTGGAGGTTTTGAAGGCCAGGCTGGATGTGGCTGTGAGCACCCTGATCTAGTGTGAGGTGTCCCTGCCCATGGCAGGGGGTTTGGAGCTGGCTGATCCTCAAGATCCCTTCCAACCCTAACAATTCTATGGTTACAGGCAAAGGCCACAAGAAGAATTTGCCTGCGCCGTGTGCCGTGGGTGGAACACCAAATCAGTCCATCCCCACTTCGTTCAGCCATATTTTCCCCATCTTCTGGAGCCGGCATTGTGTACCCTACCAAACAATTTATATTGTATCTGTACTGTCTAATTAATTAAATGGCCCCAGAGTACCAGGCTCACAAATCTCGTTAATAGCCCAGCGCTGGCAGAAAGGCGGCTCACCCCTGCTAGAATAATATTTGCATATCTCCACCTGCGCTGGGTAATAAGTACCTGCCACAAATCAGAGTTATGAATTTTGTGCGCCTAACAAAACCGCAGGGGAAATTATACCTCAGACATTCCATAATAATTGCAGCTAAGCTGTTTAGTGCCATCCACTTATTCTGCCTCAAGTGTTTAAAGCAGCAACAGCTGTAAATGAATTCAGGCACGCACCGAAGAGAAAATGCCTTTTTTTCTTTCCCTTTTTTCCTTTCTTTCTCTTTCTTTCTTTCTTTCTTTCTTTCTTTCTTTCTCTCTTTCTCTCTCTCTTTCTCTCTCTCTCTTTCTCTCTTTCTCTCTTTCTTTCTTTCTTTCTCTCTTTCTTTCTTTCTTTCTCTCTTTCTCTCTTTCTCTCTTTCTCTCTTTCTCTCTTTCTCTCTTTCTCTCTTTCTCTCTTTCTCTCTCTCTTTCTCTCTCTCTCTTTCTCTCTTTCTCTCTCTCTTTCTCTCTTTCTCTCTTTCTTTCTCTCTCTCTCTTTCTTTCTGTCTTTCTTTCTTTCTTTTTTCTTTCTCTTTCTTTCTCTCTCTTTCTGTCTTTCTTCTTTCTTTCTTTCTCTTTCTTTCTCTCTTTCTGTCTTTCTTTTTTTTCTTTCTTTCTCTTTCTTTCTCTCTCTTTCTTTCTGTCTTTCTTTTTTCTTTCTCTCTCTTTCTGTCTTTCTTTTTTCTTTCTTTCTTTCTTTCTTTCTTTCTTTCTTTCTTTCTTTCTTTCTTTCTTTCTCTCTTTCTCTCTTTCTTTCTTTCTTTCTTTCTCTCTTTCTCTCTCTTTCTCTCTTTCTCTCTTTCTTTCTCTCTTTCTCCCTTTCTTTCTTTCTCTCTTTCTCTCTCTCTCTTTCTTTCTGTCTTTCTTTCTTTCTTTCTTTTTTCTTTCTTTTTCTTTCTCTCTTTCTTTCTCTCTCTTTCTGTCTTTCTTCTTTCTTTCTTTCTCTTTCTTTCTCTCTTTCTGTCTTTCTTTTCTTTCTTTCTTTCTTTCTCTCTCTCTCTCTTTCTTTCTGTCTTTCTTTTTTCTTTCTTTCTCTCTTTCTTTCTCTTTCTTTCTTTCTTTCTCTCTTTCTCTCTTTCTCTCTTTCTCTCTTTCTCTCTTTCTTTCTTTCTCTCTTTCTCTCTCTCTTTCTGTCTTTCTTTCTTTTTTCTTTCTTTTTCTTTCTCTCTTTCTTTCTCTCTTTCTCTTTCTTTCTTTCTTTCTCTCTTTCTTTCTCTCTTTCTCTTTCTTTCTTTCTTTCTCTTTCTGTCTTTCTTCTTTCTTTCTTT
This sequence comes from Dryobates pubescens, assembly GCF_014839835.1. NCBI lineage: Eukaryota > Metazoa > Chordata > Aves > Piciformes > Picidae > Dryobates > Dryobates pubescens. The sequence goes on along the minus strand of NC_071622.1, from coordinate 36,432,794 downwards.
CTTTCTTTTTTCTTTCTTTCTTTCTCTTTCTTTTTCTTTCTTTCTTTCTTTCTTTCTTTCTTTCTTTCTTTCTTTCTTTCTTTCTTTCTTTCTTTCTTTCTCTCTTTCTCTCTTTCTTTCTTTCTCTCTTTCTCTCTTTCTCTCTTTCTCTCTTTCTCTCTTTCTTTCTTTATTTCCTTCTCTCTTTCTTTCTTTCTCTCTTTCTCTTTCTCTCTTTCTCTCTTTCTTTCTCTTTCTTTCTTTTTCTTGCTCTCTCTCTCTTTCTTTCTTTCTTTCTTTCTTTTTCTTTCTTATTGCTTTCTTTTGCCTTCTTTTTATTTCTTTTTTTTTTCTTTCTTCCTTTTTTCTTTCTTTTTTTTGGTTTCTTTCTTTTTTTCTTTCTTTCATTTTTTTCTTTTTTCTTTTTTCTTTTTCCTTTCTTTCTTTTTCTTTCTTTCTTTTTCTTTCTTTCTCCTTTCACCCCCCCCCCCCCCAATTTTTCCTGTCTTGCCACATGTAATTATCTGCAGAGAAATGTTCAGCTGCAAGTTGCAACACACTCTCCCATTTGAAACTGAAAATGTAAAAGCAAGTCCCTCCAATCAAAGGACATTTTATAAGACCTTTTTTTTGTTTGTTTGTTATGTATGGTTGGTTTTTATTTAAGCTTGGTAGGATGATCTTTTAAGCTTGGTCTGTCTTTTAGGGTGTCAGGTTGTGATAAGACAAGGGGAAATGGAACAAAACTAGAAGTGGGTAGATTCAGATTGGATGTTAGGAAGAAGTTCTTCCCCATGAGGGTGGTGAGACACTGGCACAGGCTGCCCAGGGAGGTGGTGGAAGCCTCATCCCTGGAGGTTTTTGAGGTCAGGTTGGATGCGGCTCTGGGCAACTGATATAGGTTGGGCAGGGACTGGCTTGAGAGCCACCCTGAAGAAAAAGGATTTGGGGGTGCAGGTGGATGAGAAACCCAACATGAGCCAGCAGTGTGCACTTGCAGCCCAGAGAGTCTGGGCTGCATCAAGAGAAGTGTGGCCAGCAGGTCATGGGAGGTGATTCTCTTCCTCTGCTCCAGTCTGGTGAGGTCCCACCTGGAGCACTGACTGAGAGAGCTGAAGCTGTCCAGTGTCTGGAAAAGGCTCTGAGGAGACCTTGTTGTGGCCTTCCAGTATCTGAAGGGAGCTACAAGAAATCTGGTGAAGGACTCTTTAGGGTGATAGGCCAGGGGGGAATGGAACAAAACTAGAAATGGGTAGATTCAGATTGGATGTTAGGAAATTCTTCAGCCTGAGGTTGGTTGTGAGCAATGTGATGTAGTGTGAGGTGTCCCTGCCCATGGCAGGGGGGTTGGAACTGGATGATCCTTGAGGTCCCTTCCAACCCTGACAATTCTATAATGTTTGATTTTATAATGCAGCAATAAAGGACTTCTGGGAAGACTTCTGAGATTCTCTGTTCTCTGCATATCTGGAATCTCATTGCTACACAGCAACAGGGTTTGTGCCTTCATTCATTACCCAATAACCCCTGAACTGGGGAAAGAACAAGATCCCCTCAGCCTCCCAGAATCAGTGATCCAGTCTATGAATCACCACAGTGAGGGGTTTGCTTTTGCAAAGCTTCTCTTCCCCAAGCACATGCCATTCCTAGGGGGGAGTTAACTTCTCAGGCTTGAGCAGAAATATACTGCACATGGATAGTCTTTCACAGGGCAGGGAGCTGCAGCACTGGACTAGGCAGCACAAGCTGTCTGGTCTGTTTGTTTTCATGACAGGGATGGACAGTTCATATAGAGCAGAGCTGGGAAGGAAGAGTGGTGATGTGCTGGTGGTCCCAGCTGCTAGATGGGAGTGTAAAAGAATGACAATGCCTGAATTGAGTTGACTTCCAGAGAGCCCCAAAGCTCTTTGTAAGTAGGAGTCCTGCACAGTTACCCACATTAGGAACTGAGCCAATGTTTTCTTCAGGAGCAGAGAGTGCTCTGTGAATGTGATATGAGCCTGTCCTCTGTGCATGGTGTGGCACCACCTGACAGCTGCTGCTTTATCACCAGAAGATGAGAGAACAGGGAACAGGCAGGGCTTGTGAAGATGTAGCAACCCATGGTGCATGTTCCACCTCTGGCTCAACATTCAGATGTGGAAGCACAGACTAGCACCAGTCTCTGCTGGGTGCCTGGTTCCAGCCTGCCTCTCTGGAGAAGCTGGTGGGGGGACAGCTCTTTGTTGCTGTGAACATAGAGGCAGCAGACTAGGCACAGGTTGGCAGAGGGAGAGATTAGGGGTCTCTGAGTGTGATGGGTTATGCCCAAACTGGAAGCAGGGGTGGGGCAGGGCTTGTGAGAGCATTGCCCTCCCTGCAGGGGGTTTTCCCCCTGGGAAACTGAGTTTAGTCTGTTCCATTCCCCCTCCTGCCCAGCAAGGAGGGCACTGCAGCCATTAGCTCTCTGGGCCCCTGCCTTTGCTTGGACGAGGACTGCTGGTGGCTCCCTGTTTCTCTGCCATGTGGTCAGGCCTGATCCTTCTCCCTGCTACCTCCACACCTCTTCAAAGAGACTGGTTTTGTATTCTTATTTTTTCTCCCATCCATCCTTGTTCCTTACCCTTGTGAACCCTCCCTATTATTGTTACATATATATATATATACACACTCATATATATATTGTTTAAAGAAAATTCTTTGCCCCTCTACTTCCAAGCTGACTCCAAATTATATCTTGGTGGATTTGTTCCTTCCCTTTCTTTTCCTCTCTATTGGGAAAGAGGAGGGGGGAGCAGGGCAGGGATTCTCAGCCTTGCCCCCATCTAAGCTCTTAAGTCCCAGTTAAGGCTCAAACCACCACACTGAGGAAGCCGTGACCTGAAGAGTGGGGGCAGATTGGGTGAACATTCAGGTGCATGTGTTTGTCCAGACAGCTGAACTCACCTCAGGGCTAGGTTTAAGCTCTTACAACACCAGATGATAATACTGAAATACAGCCTCACTATAGTGCTCGCTGCACCTCCAGAAAGGGAGCAGGAGAGGCCAGGAGTGGATTGCTCCTGGAGAGACAGTAGCACCCTTCACTGAAGGAGACCCGGTGGCACTGCAGCTCCCCTGCCTGTAGATGTCCACATCTGTATGCTGCCAGGGTAGCTGTGTTTTTGCCAATGTTCTAGTAAAGGATTAAAAAATAATTAGGGTTTATGTATGTTCAAAAGGAGGGGGCACAGTGCAGCGAGTCACAAGGAGGTGATTAAGTCAGGCTGTCTGGCTCTGCCTAGACTGACATCGAGCCTGAGTGTTTAGGCAAATAGCTGATAGCCTCTTGCCACAATGAAGGGTGGATTGGAACTGAATTTTGTATTTTAGAGGACTGGCAGAGGAGGTCTCTATGGATTTCTTTACTTTATTTCCTTTCATAGTACATAAAATGTCTATGGAAGCTGAACCATAATCTCTCCCTAACTTACACATTAGCCCAGGGCAATAAAGTTGCTTTTATTGGAGGCAGATTTCATGAAAAGTTGTTGGGTTTTATCTCTGAACCTTGTACTGTGCTGAAGGTATTTAAGTATCCTGTTGGGACACTCTGTCCTGGAAAGCAGTTAGTCTCAAAAGGACAGTGAGGTCACTGGAAAAAGCTCTTCCTTCTGCCAGAGTGCCACAGGATCCTGCCCCATCACCACTGCTCGTCTCCCTCTCTTTTTCCTTAGCTGCAAACAGAGTCCAAGCATCACTTTCAGACTGTAACCTCTGCTTGCCCTCTGATGGATCCAGATCTGGCACCAGCAGCAGAACACGGCTGAAAGGGAGGCCCTGGTCTTCTCACCTGCTTCCTTGAGTCTTGCCAAGTCCTCTTTCCTCAATTCCCACCTGTGGTGCAGGATTCTACTTCTCTCCAGTAAGGTTTCAGGTCTGATTTTCAGTTCACATCTCTCACCTGGACCACAAGAGCAGACTTATTCCTTGCCTTCAGTTGCCACTTTTGCTGCTGTGGCTGGAAGCAGCTGAGCTGCTTGCCCCAGCTTGCATCATCTCTTTATTTTTCACAGCATCCCTTTCTCTACTCTTGGCAAAGGCAGCACTGCTTACTGCTGCCCATCCAAAGTGCTGTGGCCCCCACCCCTTCCCTAATGACTCAGGCTGACCAGGCTGTCTCTCTGTATTCCATCCCTGCCTGCAAACCCCCTTGATTCTGCAGCAGCATAACCTGCTTGGTGTTGAGCCTCCCCCACCTACCCCTGGGTATCAGCCTGTGCCTGTATCTAGCATTGGCTGTCATTACAGGAGAGTTACATTTTCTATCAAGCCCTTCCTGCCTTCTCCTCATATTCCTGTGTTTGCCTCCTGTTTGCTTGGCAGCGATGCCTCATAAATATACATGACCCTGTCTTCCAGCTGTGATTCAGCACTGGCTGGTGCTGTGGCTTCTACCTTTGGAGGACTGCTGGCGGTTCAGAGGTCCTCTCTGCTGCCTCTTGTGTGGTGCCTGCTAACCTGCAGATACTCCACCTCTCTTCTGGATTTTGCTGTCCCATTCTGTTCTTGCAGGAGCCCAAACACATGCGAAAAGCAGGAAGTGTTCTCCCTAGGCCCAAGGACTTTAGAGCCCAGTCCAGACTGTTCGTGGCTAAGAGCCTCTGCAAGGCTCATTGTGGTTCTGTGTGCACGCAGCAGCGACGGCCTCAGCAGCAGCAGCGTTACTTCGGCTTCGTCTCTCTCCAGCTGCATTTGTAGCAGCTTGCCTCTCTCTGGAGGTGGCAGCCAGGGCTTTCCACAAACTGTTATGCAGAGGATAATCTCTGATTGATGAGGTCGTGCCCTGCTGCCTCACAAAGAGACACGTGCCTCTCCTCCATGCAAACCTGAGGCCACGCTTGGCAATCAGGCAGCAGCTCCTCACTGATTGTGACTGGCAGGGATTGTTATTATGCTTATTTTTTGGGGGGTTATTTCCTTCATTTAGCTAAATCTGCCAAATATTTTTTTGTTTACTCTTTCAACCTATAGCAAACAGATTTCCTCTCATACCATACTTCAGCATGTGTAAAAAAAAGACAGTTTTCCCTTGCACTTCCCATTCACGTGGTAATTTTTTGTTCAAGCTTATGCTGTCCACATTTCATTAAGACCCCCCTCCCCATTCACATTTCTTTCATCCCCATAAGATGGTAAAAGCAATGTAGCTTTCATGAAATCTGGCAGGTAAGAGGATCCAGCTGAATCATGTCAAACCCCTGGAGTTCTGGGACTCCAGCTATTATGGTACAGCAGCTAGGAGTACTCAGAAATTAGTCTTTTGTTTGCACTGAATTCCTGAGCCATCTGTAGCACACAAAAGCCACAGATCTCTTTACAGTTCAGAATGAATATTTAGAAGTTCAGTTTTAGATCTTATTTGTAGCACTTCAGATCTCTGTCCCATCTGCATTGTGTCTCAGAGCAGTTCCATTAGACTACACTCAGTGAAGTCAGAACATCGTCTTAAAAATGAAGGTTAAAGCTGGTTCCTTTTCCATGTGGTACTTGCAGTGTATGCAGATGTATGATCAGGACCTGTACAGGGTTTGTTTATTTGCATGTTGTAAATAATTGTTAGGAGATGAACATGCAGCTGCAAATATCATGGACATTTTACCACGTGGCAGAAAGAAGCAAACATTCACAGAATCACAGAATGGTCTGGGTTGGAAGGGACCTTCAAAGCCCAGCCAGTCCAACCCCACTGCAGTCAGCAGAGACATCCTCAACTACAGCAGGTTGCCCAGAGCCCTGTCCAGCCTCACCTTGAATATCTCCAGGGATGAGGCCTCAACCACCTCCCTGGGCAACCTGTTGCAGTGTTCCACCACCCTCATGGTGCAGAACTAGTTCCTCACATCCAATCTAAATCTGCTTTTCTCTGGTTTGAAGCCATTGCCCCTGGTGTAAGGACACATAGTGGTGAGAGGAGAGGTTGGGATGGGCCCTAGGAGCAAGCATTGGAACTGCTCTTTCAGACAGTGGGAGCATTCTTCAGTCCTGCTATATCATTTGTGTTTTGCTTTCATTCTGCACCCTGTCCTGAGTGGTAGTGAGGTATTTGTTAGGCTCTCAAGGTGTAAATGAGTCACTGTCCTTAATGGAGCTCTTCTCATTAATATTTTTGTCATATGAAATAGCAAAGTACCTATGTTAATACATACTGCTATGAAATTGCAAAGTGCCTGTGCTAATACATAGTCCTATGAAATTACAGTGAAGATGATCAGAGGGCTGGAGCTCCTCTCCTATGGAGACAGACTGAGAGAGCTGGGGCTGTTCAGTCTGGAGAAGACTCCCAGGAGACCTTATTGTGGCTTTCCAGTATCTGAAGGGGGCTACAAGAAACCTGGGGAGGGACTTTTCAGGGTGTCAGAGAATGATAAGACTGGGGGGAATGGATCCAAGCTAGAAATGGGTAGATTCATATTGGATGTTAGGAAGAAGTTCTTCCCCAGGAGGGGGGTGAGACACTGGCACAGGTTGCCCAGGGAGGTGGTGGAAGCCTCCTCCCTGGAGGTTTTGAAGGCCAGGCTGGATGTGGCTGTGAGCAACCTGCTGTAGTGTGAGGTGTCCCTGCCCACGGTAGGGGGGTTGGAACTGGATGATCCTTGAGGTCCCTTCCAACCCTGACAGTTCTATAAAATGAGTGGGGCAAAAGAAGGCATTTATGGAGAATGGGAACTAGAGCTCCTCTAGCTGATAGCCTCTGTTAGTTTGCTGAAGAAAAATTTGTGGAGTGTTGCACACTAACACAGAGCCAGCCCTGGTGAAATGGAGATCATCTTTATGCAAAACTCTTTTAGTCAGGGAAATAGCCGAAAGAGAAATGTATCACTAATTTCCCTGTGATAAAATCTCTCAGTGGAAAACATAATGGAGCCTCAGAACAAGTCTTAGGAAGGAAACATACTCAGAATGTCTGAGGAAGTCTATTTATTTGGTGTTTGATATTAGGGGACTTGAGTATCTCCCCTTGTGAAGAGAGACTGAGAGCCCTGGGGCTGTTTGGTCTGGAGAAGAGAAGGCTGAGAGGGGATCTGATCAATGTCTATCAGTATCTGGGGGGTGGGTGTCAAGAGGAGGGGGACAAACACTTTTGGGTGGTGCTCAGTAATAAGCCAAGGAACAATGGAGACAAACTTGGACATAGAAGGTTTCAGCTCAACATGAGAAGAAATTTCTTTACAGTGAGGGTGACAGAGCCCTGGGGCAGGCTGCCCACAGAGGTTGTGGACTCTCCTTCTCTGGGGACTTTCAAATCCCACCTGGATGCATTCCTGTGCAGACTACCCTGGGTGATCCTGCTCTGGCAAGGGGGTTGGACTGGATGATCTCTGGAGGTCCCTTCCAACTTCTAATGTTCTGTGATTCTGTGATGTAGTTAAGGACACCTGCAGAGGGACTGGATGACCTTTGGGGGTCCCTTCCAAGGCAGCCCATTCTGTGATTCTGCGTTTCAGGAACCTAGATCCAACCCTGCAGTCCTACAGATACACAGCAGGATGCCCAGCTCTAATCTCTCTAAGCAGAAGGATGTTGGAGCAGAGCTCTTCTGATCCAGGAGTGTGTGTGCTCCCCTCTCCTGCCTCGCACACTGGGAACACAGAGGCAGTAGCCGAGTTTTGCATCCATTTCATGCTGTGTAAGGCAGCTGCTTCTGTGGAAGTCAGAAAAGCTGTTGATAACGTGCAGGTATCTACTGCAGATGGAACAAGCATTTGTCAATGCAGCAACTGCAAGGCCCTAAGAGAATATCCAACCTTGAATTTTCACTTAATCCTTCCTGTTTAGTTCTCTCCTTCAACAAGTGAGAGCTGTGGCTGGGGGCTGCACAAGCTGTGGCTGCTGCATGCCTGAGGTAAGCACGCAAGAACGCTTCCCTGAGGGCTTCCTGAGGTCATTGCTTGGTGACATTATACTTTTGACATGAGGTAGTGTAACCCAGTCACCATTGACATGAGGTAGTGTAACCCAGTCACCAGTTTCTTTAGGATAGCTAATTCTGCAATACACAACACATTTTTACGTGTCAAGTACGTTGCATCTGAGGTCAATGAGTATGGCCAGTTAGCTACCTTTCTTATCTTGTCCTGCCTGCCTGATCCCAAACCCTCTTGGGTAGCTGCTTTTTGCCACAGTGTTCAGCAGCCTGGATACAAAGGAGAGGACTTTCCTCCTCCCAGCTTGAGCAACTTGTTCCTGTGGAAAGGGATAGCAGCAGTGTGGGTCAAGTTGGCTGGTGGCCTGTGATGGGTTAATGCCCATCCTGGAAACAGTGGGGGGAGGGCTTGTAAGAGCATTGCCCTCCCTGGGAAACTAAATTAGTCTGTTCCACTCCCTCTCCCTGCCCAGCAAGCCTACAAAAAGGAGGACACTGCAGCCATTAGGTCTCTTGGGCCCTGCTTTTGCTTGGATGAGGACTGCTGGTGGCTCCCTGCTTCTCTGCCACGTGGTCAGGCCTGATCCTTCTCCCTGCTACCTCCACACCTCTTCAAAGAGACTGGTTTTGGATTCTTATTTTTTCTCCCATCCAGTATCACAGTAGTATCACAGTATAACTAACATTGGAAGAGACCCCAAGGATCATCAAGTCCAACCTGTCTCCATCCTTGTTCCATACCCTTGTGAACCCTTCCTGTTATTGTTACATATATATATTGTTTAAAGAAAATTCTCTACTTCCCTACTTCCAAGCTGACTCCAAATTATTTCCTGGTGGATTTGCTCCTTCCCTTTTTTTTTCCTCTCTATTGGGAAAGAGGAGGGGGGGAGTGGGGGAGGGATTGTCAGCCTTGCCCCCCTCTGAGCTCTTAAGTCCCAGTTAAGGCTCAAACCACCACACAGCCACAGGATAGGGTTTAGCCTAAATGCTGCTTTTTCTTTTTTGTTGTGTGGTTTTGTTTGTTTGTTTGTTTGTGTTTGGTTTTGTTTTTATCAGGCTGGCACACTCTCACTCTGAGCCTGTAATTGCACTCCCAAGCCTGGTGTGATCTGTGCTACAGGCTGGGGTAAGAGTGGCTGGAGAGCACCCCAGAAGAGAGGGACTTGGGGGTACTGGTTGATAGTAAGCTGAACATGAGCCAGCAGTGTGCCCAGGTGGCCAAGAAGGCCAATGGCATCCTGGCCAGGGTCAGGAAGTGTGGCCAGCAGGAGCAGGGAGGTCATTGTGCCCTGTACACTGCACTGGTTAGGCCACACCTTGAGTACTGTGTCCAGTTCTGGGCCCCTCAGTTTAGGAAAGATGTTGAGTTGCTGGAACATGTCCAGAGAAGGGCAACAAAGCTGGGGAGGGGTTTGGAGCACAGCCCTGTGAGGAGAGGCTGAGGGAGCTGGGGTTGCTTAGCCTGGAGAAGAGGAGGCTCAGGGGAGACCTCATTGCTGTCTACAACTACCTGAAGGGAGGTTGTAGCCAGGAGGGGGTTGGTCTCTTCTCCTGGGCAGCCAGCACCAGAACAAGAGGACACAGTCTCAAGCTGCTCCAGGGGAAGTTTAGGTTGGATGTTAGGAAGAAGTTCTTCATAGAGAGAGTGATTGCCCATTGGAATGTGCTGCCCAGGGAGGTGGTGGAGTCACCATCACTGGAGGTGGTTAGGAGGAGACTGGATGGGGTGCTTGGTGCCATGGTTTAGTTGATTAGATGGTGTTGGGTGATGGGTTAGATGTGATGATCTTGAAGTTCTCTTCCAACCTGGTCTATTCTATTCTAGTCGAGTCTAGTCTAGTCTAGTCTAGTCTATGGGCTGGAAGCTAAAAAACTAGAACAGAGAGAGTGAGGGCAAAGTTGAAGCCTCTCATGCCAGATTATTGGAGTATTTATTTTGTTAACCACTGCAATTTGGAAACGAGCAGAGCAGGTCAGAAATGCCCTTTTGTGCAGAGCCCTGCACAACCTGAGTGACAGTGTGAGTCCCACTCCAGTCTGATGCTGCCAGCCTGCCTGTGATCCTTGTCCTGTGTGAGAAAGTTTTAAAGGTCACTTCAAAATGAAGAGGACAAGAAGCACAGTGGCAAAAAAGCACAGTGGAAGTCACAGTATTAAAGTGCAAAGTAACTGGAGGAATTTCTTTTAGCCTGAGAACTGTTTAGTGTCCTGTAGCTGCAGTTTACATCAATATTCATGGAGACTTTGAAAAAGAATAAGCAGTAGACAGTGAGGTGGCTGCTTGTGATTATGCTTAACAGTGAAAACCAAGAGCATGCACATCAGACCACACCTGTTCACAGATCACAGGCTCACAGGATGTTCAGGAGGAGACTTGATAGGGTGCTTGGTGCCATGGCTTAGTTGATTAGGTGGGTTGGATTAGTTGATAGGTTGGATGCGATGATCTTGAAGGTCTCTTCCAACCTGGTTCATTCTATCCTATCCTATCCTATCCTATCCTATCCTATCCTATCCTATCCTAGCCTATCCTAGCCTAGCCTAGCCTAGCCTAGCCTAGCCTAGCCTAGCCTATCCTATCCTATCCTATTCTATCACAGGATGTTAGTGGCTGGAAGGCACCTCCAGAGATCAGAGTCCAACCCCCCTGCCATAGAATCCAGTGCAAGTCACACAGGAGCACATCCAGACAGGGCTGGAAAGTCTCCAGAGGTGGAGACTGCACAACAGAATCACAGAATCACAGAACCACCAAGGTTGGAAGAGACCTCAATGATCATCAAGTCCAACCTGTCACCACAGACCTCGTGACTAAACCATGGCACCAAGTGCCATGTCCAATCCCCTCTTGAACACCTCCAGGGATGGTGACTCCACCACCTCCCTGGGCAGCACATTCCAATGGCTAACGACTCTCTCAGTGAAGAACTTTCTCCTCCCCTCGAGCCTAAACTTCCCCTGGCCTCTCTGGGCAGCCTGTTCCAGTGCTCTTGGACCCTCACAGTAAAGAAGTTCTTCCACATGTTGAGGTGGAACCTCCTGTGCTGTAGTTTCCACCCACTGCCCCTTGTCTTATCCCAGGGAGCAAGTGAGCAGAGCCTGTCCCTTCCTTCCTCCCTGTTGTTTTCACAGCCAGGTCATGAAGTGTGAGATCAGGAGGATATTCAAACATTTATTCAGTTTTGTAAACCCAAAGATCTTTTGGACCACACAGACACTGGACTCCTGGAAGCACTTCAGGCCGTGCGTGTGCGCTCGTTAGTCCTTCAACTAGCTAGATGTCATTAACGCACTCATTAACCAAGGCACAGTCTGCTTTAGCCAGACCTCCAGCATTACCAATGCAGGCCTTCTGCATTTGCATGCAGCACCTCAGCCGCACGGCCTCAGCACCGCTCTCTGTTTTGTTCTGCTGTCAGGTGTTCGGCTCCAGTGTCTTCCTCAGAGAAGGATTTCTCTATTACAGCTTGGGATGCAGTCTGGTTTGTATGCACACCAACTAGCTCTGAGACTTGATAAAACCACCACCACCACCACCACCACCACCCTCTATTTTACATCCCACCCTGATTAATTTTTTATTTCTCTGGCATCTCAGTGGAAAGTAGTCAAGAGAGTTAATGATATGCATTGTGCAAAGATAAATATTTTACTGGCTATATGATCTGCACAGCTTACAAGTTTGGGGTTTGTTTTCTTGCTCTGAGAGGCTGAAGAAATCTATATTTTTTTCAATATATAGTGTTTTTTTTGTGTTTAGTGGCTTAGGGTTGTTTTTTTTTTGGTTGGTTGGTTGATTTGGGTTTCTGTGTGTTTGTTTTGCTTTGGGTTTGGTTTGGTTGGTTGGTTGGTTGGTTTTACAATAAATAGTATATAAGTCTATAATCGCCCTGAAATGTCTGACTGGGGTTTTAATGAGAGCTATAGACATTGCCTTCACTTTGCACAGAATCACAGAATCCACCAGGTTGGAAAAGACAGGAGTCACCATCCCTGGAGGTGTTCAAGAGGGGATTGGACGTGGCACTTGGTGCCATGGTTTAGTCATGAGGTCGGTGCTGACAGGGTGGACTTGATGATCTTTGAGGTCTCTTCCAACCTTGGTGATTCTGTGATTCTGTGATTCTGTGACCTCAGAGTCCATCAAGTCCAACCTATTACCTAATACTTAAAACCATGTGACAACTAAACCATGGCTCCAAGTGCCACATCAATCTTTTTTTGAACACCTCCAGGGATGGTGACTCCACCACCTCCCTGGGCAGCCCATTCCAATGGCCAATTACTCTTTCTGTTAAGAACTTTCTCCTCACCTTGAGCCTAAACTTCCCCTGGTGCAGCTTGAGACTGTGTCCTCTTGTTCTGCTAGTGGTTGCCTGGGAGAAGAGACCAACCCCTACCTGGCTACAACCTCCCTTCAGGTAGTTGTAGACAGCAAGAAGGTCTCCCCTGAGCCTCCTCTTGTCCAGGCTAAGCAACTCCAGCTCCCTCAGCCTCTCCTCACAGGGATGGGCTCCAAACACCCCCCCAGCTTTGTTGCCCTTCTCTGGACACCTTCCAGCAAGTCAACATCTTTCCTAAACTGAGGGGCCCAGAACTGGACACAGTACTCAAGGTGTGGCCTAACCAGAGCTGAGTACAGGGGCACAATGACTTCCCTGCTCCTGCTGGCCACACTATTCCTGATGCAGACCAGGATGCCATTGGCCTTTTTGGCCCCCTGGGCACACTGCTGGCTCATGTTCAGCTGCTATCAACCAGTACCCCCAGGTCCCTTTCTGCTTGGCTGCTCTCCAGCCGCTCTGTCCCCAGCCTGTAGCACTGCATGGGGTTGTTGTGGGCAAAGTGCAGCACCTGGCACTTGGACTTGCTGAATGCCATCCTGTTGGACTCTGCTCATCTGTCCAGCCTGTCAAAGTCCCTCTGGAGAGCCCTCTTACCCTCTAACAGTTTGACTCCTTCCCCCAACATATTGTTGTCTGCAAACTTAGCAATAGTGGCCTCTATCTCCTCATCCAGGTCATCATTGAAGCTATTAAACAGGACGAGTCCCAACACTGATCCCTGGGGGACACCACTAGTGACTGGCTGCCTGCTGCCCTACTCTAATAAAGATATTTTATGTGCAGACTAGTATGGAGCAAGAAATATGGAGGCTTCAGCCTGGGAAAAGTCTATAATTCATGCAATAGTCAGTATATTCCACACACAAGGGATCTTCAAGGAGTTTTTAAAGGCTGTGTCTGAAAACTTATCTCTCTAGTGTACAGAGGAATTTTAGGCACACCTGTTTGATTTTGCTGTGTTTTCTGATTTATTCTGTTAAAATGAATAGATTTCTGCATGTCTACTTTGTGTTATCTCTCCATGTAATGAGGGGAATAAAATAATTCTGTTCTAGTCATAGAATCATAGACTCACAGAATTGTTAGGGTTGGAAGGGATCTCAAGGATCATCCAGCTCCAAACCCCCTGCCATGGGCAGGGACACCTCAGACTAGATCAGGGTGCTCACAGCCACATCCAGCCTGGCCTTAAAAATTTCCAGGGATGAGGCTTCCACCACCTCCCTGGGCAACCTGTGCCAGTGTCTCACCACCCTCATGGGGAAGAACTTTTTCCTAACATCCAATCTGAATCCACCCATTTCTAGATTTTTTTCCATTCCACCCAGTCCTATCACTCCCTGATACCCTGAAAAGTCCCTCCTCAGCTTTCTTGTATCCCCCTTCAGATACTGGAAGGCCACCACAGGAAGGTCTCCTTAGAACCTTCTCTTCTCCAGGTGGAATAGCCCCAACTCCCTCAGTCTCTCTCCGTAGGAGAGGTGCTCCAGCCCTCTGATTATCCTCATGGCCGTTCTCTGGGCACCTTCCAGCACCTCCAGATCCTTTCTCTAATGGGGGCTCAAGAACTGGATGCTGTACTCCAGGTGGGGTCTCACCAGAGTGAAGCAGAGGGGGCGAATCACCTCCCTTGACCTGCTGGCTATGCTTCTCTTGATGCATCCCAGGCTCTGGTTGGCTCTCTGGGCTGCAAGCGCACACTGCTGGCTCATGTTGAGCTTCTCATCCACCAGCACCCCCAAGTGCTTCAGAGCTGCTCTCAAGCCAGCCCTTGCTCAGCCTATATTGGTGCCTGGGATTGCCCTGACCCAGCTGCAGGACCTTGCACTTGGTCTTGTTGATCCTTATGATGTTGTCATGGGCTCACCTCTCCAGCCTGTCAAGGTCCCAGGATTTGCACTCTACACCTACAGTCTGTGTTTCTGTTCATGGGTTTGTGTACAGGAATGTAGCACTGGCAAATATTTGCTCTCTCTCTGCATTCATAGATTATGCTTTTACTGTTGCACACACCTAGGAACTGTACTTGTTCTCAGAGACAAAAAGATAAATTACTCTATACACAGGGTATTGAACTCCTATCACTGTATTGTGATATATTCATTCTTCTTTAATATATTTATCCTCACTGTGTGCCTGTGAGATAGGGAGGCTAAGTCACACTTATCTCAAAGATGGGGGATTAAGCCACAAAAAACACCCTAAGCAACTTTACTAAGGCTGCAAAAGATGCTTGCAGCCAAAGAGTGAATAATCATGGTCCTGAGTGGTGCTGTTGAGTATGGGATCGCTCAATCCTGTTCCCAGGCTTCAGCTTCTGCCTCACAAGCTCTGCTTTCCCTGTGCTTAAATGAAACTCCATTTGAAAGAAGCCAACAGTTAGAAGTGCAGGTGTTGTAGTGTGCAAGCCTACCAAGGGATTTTAAATACCATATTACTGGGGATGTAATTCCCCTTTGTTTTCCCCTGGTGCTCTTGTTTTTTTGGACCTATTGACCAAGTCTCTTGATGGAACACAGCAACATCAGTGCCTATTTGAATATAAACAAGATTATGAAAAGAAGTTGTAGCAGCTGATGACTGTGGATGGATTTCAAGCACGTAGAGAGAAAAAAATATTTTTCCTGTCATCCAAAGGATGACCAAAAAAGGAGAAAATGAACAATGCCTGGCAGAGAAAAGTTCCCCAGCATAGCTGGCTGCATTTAGGTTGGTGAATACTTTCCAGAGAGGAGAAATGGATGCTCAGGTGCTCAAACAGTTCAAAATTAGACTGCTGAATGTGTTCAGGAAACAATTTGGGATTAAAGCAGCTCTGTTCCAATTCTAGTGTTTGTTTCTGTGAAAGAAACTTGAATTTGGTGATGCAGATTATTTGTTCCCAAACTGGTAACCTAAATATTGATGCATGCTTGCAAAATTGTGCACTGGTTAGCTCCAGCTTTACCCTTGGGTAACAGGGAAGTGTCAGTTGTTTCTCCCAGATCCATGTTTACTGTTGACAAAACAGTTGCCCTTATGTTTGTAATGGATAACTTTAATACTGCTTTGTTTTGTTTTGTTTTAGAGTTATCCACCTTCCCAATACCTTTTCCCCCCTTATCTGCTCTCAAAAACACAGGACAAAGTAACCTTCTCAAACACAAACAGTTCTTGAAGTTTCATTAACCTCCCCTTGCCTCTTTGTATGCACTTAGTGGCTAGGATCTCTTCACAAGCACTTCACAAGTGATTATTACTCTGACAGTACCCTCCATGAGACTTGCTGTCTTGCCATGCAACTGAACAGGCTTGTGTTCTTCTGTTCTAGCTAGGGACAGTAACCCACAGATACATCACAGAATCATAGAATCAACAAGGTTGGAAAAGACCTCAAAGATCATCAAGTCCAACCTGTCACCCAAGACCTCATGACTACTGGACCATAGCACCAAGTGCCACATCCTCTTGAACATCTCCAGGGATGGTGACTTCACCACCTCCCTGGGCAGCCCAGTCCAATGGGTAACAACTCTTTCTGTGAAGAACTTTATCCTCACCTCCAGCCTAAACTTCCTCTGGCATGGCTTGAGACTGCATCCTCTTGTTCTGGTGCTGGTTGCCTGGGAGAAGAGACCAACCCCCTCCTGACTGTAGGCAGCATGTTTACAACAAGAAATCCAATCTTCTCACTATACTAAGCAGTACAGTTTCTTTGATTTTAAACTATAGATCTCTGTGTAAAACTCCTCCTGCAATTTCTTCTTCCTTTGCTCTTGCCTTTTTTTGTCTCCCGTTGTCCTTTCCTAGCTCCTCCTCTCCCTTGTTTAAAGGTGCAGCTGTCACCAAGCTGCCCCTTGCTTATCATCAGCAACCTACCTTTCAGAAAGATCTCCCTTTTTTTTTGCTGTGTCTGAAGTCAGTAAGAGTTAGCCTTGTCATCCTTTCTGAGAGCCCCATCATTGACTATAACCCCATGGTTGACTGCTGTGTTATGCAGAATGAGGCAGGCTGCGAGGATGTCAGATACAGTATTGAGTCTACGCTTTGACAATTGGAAAAGACACCAAGAATGAGATTTCACAATCCCAGAAGACCTTCTAGTGATCAATGAATTCTGAGTAAGTGAACTAGTAAGTGAACTTCTGCTGGAATAAGGGCAAAATCAAATTAGATCCATCAGCTCTTTCTGTCCTAGATATCCACTGTCGCCTAGAAATTATACAATAAAAAAGTAACTAAATCTGATGGATGAGACAGGGGATCAATGATGTGTTAGAATAAATGCAATGTAGCAGTAAATCAGCCACCTAAAATACAAACCCCATTCTAAAACTCCTGCCAGCAGAGAGACGTTTCCTATGTACCAAACCCGTGAAAACTGTGGCTCAGCAGGCTGCTTGGGGAATAAATCTTCTGCAAAGTTCACTTAGTAAACTAGGAAAGTTATGAGTCTGAGCTTTGATACACTAATATGACACATTACAGAGCAGCATTCTGATGTGAGAATGCTTGTCTCATTATTAATAATTGACAAAGCACATGATGTTATTCACTACAGGAGCCTATTAACTGAGCACTAGCAGCAGGATACCGTTGCAAGGGAATAGCCTCTCCTTAAGCACAAAGCAAAAGGCTTCTTAGACTAACCTCTGTCACTGCCATTCAGCATGTGGGGCAGGGTCCACCTCCTGTGCCCAGTTTGGAGAGCACCTTCTCAGTCTGTGCCTTGAGTACTGTGTGTAGTTCTGGGCCCCTCAATTCAAGAAGGACATTGAGACTTTTGAACATGTCCAGAGAAGGGCAACAAGGCTGGGGAGAGGCCTCGAGCACAAGCCCTGCAAGGAGAGGCTGAGGGAGCTGGGGTTGCTTAGCCTGGAAAAGGGGAGGCTCAGGGGAGACCTTATTGCTGTCTACAACTACCTGAGGGGTGGTTGTAGCCAGGAGGGGGTTGGTGTCTTCTCCCAGGCAACCAGCACCAGAACAAGAGGACACAGTCTCAAACAGTGTAAGGGGAATTTTAGGCTGAAGGTGAGGAGAAAGTTGTTCACAGAGAGAGTTGTTAGCCATTGGAATGTGCTGCCCAGGGAGGTGTTCAAGAGGGGATTGTATGTGGCACTTGGTGCCATGGTCTAGTAGTCATGAGGTCTTGGGTGACAGGTTGGACTTGATGATCTTTGAGGTCTTTTCCAACCTTATTGATTCTATGATTCTATTCTATGATTCTATACCTGAGGCTTCTTCATTGTCCCAACTTTTGCATTTAAGGGAGTAATTGCTGCACTTATGACTGGAGTGGAGCCACTGACTGTAACTGGCATTTATTAAACTGTGTTATGGTGCTGCAGAGAGCATCCACCAAGGACCCAGGCTGCTTGTGTTTGGCTCTATGCTGATGTTCACAGAAGTGGCACTTTCTTCCCTCTCTGCCTGATATGCTGATGACAGAGGTCATGAAAGAGGCACTGAGCAGCTCCTGGTGATAACTATGGTCTGAGAAAGTTGAAGCCCCAAATTATCACTCATCTCTGAATCCTCCACTTCGCCCACCCCATGAGTTGTTATATAAAGAGCTAAGAACAGAAGAACTTTTTCCTTTCCCTAAGAAATTATATTCGCAACTGATAGGTCCTTAATTGGTTCACAATCAATCTGCAATTGTTCTTGGTTCTTCAGGGACAAGGGGGCCTAAAATATCCTGGGTTATCATTAAAATGATCAGATTTATAGAGTCAGCACTTCGCAATCAGTATAGCCTGTTCTCCCAAGCGGCAGGCAATATTGACCACACGTCTGCAAAACGAGAGTTAGATCTACCACACTGCTGAGCAGCAGCAGGGAAACAGAGAATTCTGTGCTGGGAGAGAGAGAGGGATTGGGAAGGGAAGCCATCTTTTCACTTGATGGGGGGGAACGTAGTTTTCCTCTTTCAAGTGAGTCTTATTTATAAACTATTAGCTTTACGTCAGTTAACTGGCAAGGGGAATTTTTTTCCCTAATAATAGAGAGGCAAGAAGCTTGTAGACATAGTTACAGCACCTATGGCACCTCATTATGATGTAGCAAATGGTCCCTGGATACTGTAGTATATTCAGACCAAACCTATTCTTCACTTCTGTTCTTAATTAGCAACCAAAAGATAAATAATTTTGCCGTCATTGCAGCACAATTGGGGCGAGGCAATGCCTAGTGAACTTTGCTCTAAATCCTTTAGTTCAAACAAACAAATCCCCCCCACCCCACCCCAACTCCTTACTTTGATTTATTAACTTGAGATGAGTGATTTGGCTGTGGGTGTCTGTCAGTGCCATGCAATGAAACCCAAACGGGTGGCGGTGCCCGCTGTGTGAAGCCACTCATGCTAGCTAGCCTTAGACATTAGCGCTGAAGCTCCAATCCCAGCCTGCTCCCCAGTCCCATTCATTGGCTTTCTAAATCCTCCTGTCTTTGTGGAATCACTGCAGCAAGCTGAAAATGATATATGTAATGAAAATCCTTGCCTGCCTAGTGCAGAGAGGGTGGAGAAAAAGCCTGTGCTTAGCAGCCGCTGCTGTGCTGTCTCCAGCAACGATTAGCGCAGGCTTTGCTAGGGAAGCTCACCACCAGCAGAATATTAAAGGCACAAAAGGAAGACTCATTGTTCCCAAAGATTCACATCTGCTCTGGCCAGTGTTCCTTCCTCTTTCAGCACTATGACCAAAGGAACTTAGAAACTTCAGTGGGAAAGAAATGCAGATGTCTTGGAAGCTTTGTGATAGTTTGAGGCTCTTCCCAATATTATGCTCTAAATCCATTGTTATCTTTTCAGGAAGGGTACCTGAAGAACAAGAAATCATACAGGCTCTGTTTCAAGTGCAGGCAGAGGCAGAGAGACTGGCACTGTGTCATACTGTGATGCAGTTCAACTCAGTAAATTGTAAGTATGGGAAAACACCACCAGATAAATATTTCTGAGGTTCTGCGAGCTACCTCCACGCAGCTATGCGTCGTCGATTTAACAAACGTTTTGTGCTCTTCTGATGACACACAAAAGGTTTGATTTTTCAGAAGCATTGGATTTCACAGTGCTGATCTAAATCAATGTCAGCGTGGGCGTTTGGCATCTCTGATGCCAAGCTATAATTGGACTTGATCAGCCAGGGTAAGAAATCTAGATGTTTTAAAATGTGCATAATACAGGACTCAAGCACATAATTCCTCATGACATGAAACAAAAATCTATCTCACAACTACACAGCTGTTTCTTTTTCTGGGTGGGAATGTAAATTTACTGCAGACCAGATGAAGAAACTTACACTCCAGCAGTGCAGCTTTAGGGCTCGAAACTCTATGGTCACATCTTTGGTTTCAATGAATCCATGTACAGACTGCTGGGCTTTGGGTATCACAGTATCACGATATCACAGTATCACAGTATAACTAAGGTTGGAAGAGACCCCAAGGATCATCAAGTCCAACCTGTCCCAACAGACCTCACAACTAGACCATGGCACCAAGTGCCATGTCCAATCTCCCCTTGAACACCTACAAAAGTACAGAAGGTCTGAGATATTTGCATTCCCACACATACCACCACACTCTTCTTTCAGGTCTCTGAACACCATTTTGTCTGGGGGTTTGCACTCCCACATATTCCCCCACACCCTTCCTTCAGGTCTCTGAACACCACTGTGTCTGTTTCTGAAGCTCTTCTGTGTCAGTAGACTATAGAATACATCTTGGAGTCAGATGCTATTCTTGTCTGCTGGACTTTAAAGATGCTTTCTAATTGATTTGGTGTTTGTCCCTCGCAGGACATGTAATTCAACTGCTATTTGTATTCTGGCGTACCTTGAGGTGCCCATGGAGATAAAAGCTTGGTTAATGCCCAACATGCTGGAAGCTTGTATTACAAGAAAGTTCTTGCCCTGAAGTGCTTTGTATTTTCCACTCCTGTGATGTGAAAAATAGGAGGGAAGAAAATGGGAAGTATGTGGAACGGAAGCAAGTTGCCCATGTTCTGGCAGCTGGTTTCCAGCTTGTAATCCAGTCCCTGAGCAATGAATCACACTGCTTACCAAAGGCCAGTTTCTGAAGGAATGAGCTCCTACTGGGTAGCAACAGGCTCGTGCATGCTTGTTGACTTCCCTGCCAGATCTTCCCTATCTTGGCTCTGAGCTGCACTTTACCACTCACCACAATCTCCAGAAATGTTCATAGTGTAGCTCAGAGGTATCAACAGACACAGGAAAATCCACAGCAGAATGGTTTATGTGTTTTCTGCATTCATGCATCCAAACTCTGTGGGATGTCAGAATTTTAGAAACAGCTACGAGTACATTTGATTAATGTCTTCCTCAAAATCCACTTTGAAAAACATCCTCAGGTAGCAAAATGACAGACAGGGAGTGCTAATCAAAATTATGCATATATGTAGGACAGAAGACCTCTGGGCTACTTGTGCTGAGCACAGAAGTGCTTGCTTTGCCTCATACTCCAAGATACCTTCTACAATCTTAGCACTGAAACCCTCCCAGTAGGGTTTATGGTCAGAGAGGGCTGGGTGTCGAAGGAAGGGACACCTTCTTGATGATCTTTGAGGTCTCTTCCAACCTTGGTGATACTGTGATACTTGTGCCCAGTGATAGGACAAGGGGCAATGAGTGGAAACTACAGCACAGGAATTTCCACCCCAACAAGAGGAAGAACTTGTTTACTATAAGGACCCCAGAGCACTGGAGCAGGCTGCCCAGAGAGGTTGTGGAGCCTCCTTCTCTGGGGACCTTCAAGCCCTGTCTGGATGTGTTCCTGTGCAACCTGTGCTGGATTCTAGGGTCCTGCTCTGGCAGGGGGGTTGGACTAGAAGGCCTCCAGAGGTCTCTTAACATTCTGTGATCCTGTGATTAGTGAAGGGCAGATGACTTCTTCTTTTGAACTGAGAAGGTGCAGAGATATTGTGCTTCCAAGCCGAATGTCTTTCAAGCTATTGTGATGTTTAAGAGAGATTCCTTTGAAATGATTTATTGTTGTCAAACGGCGAGTGTAAGAATCCACGGTCTGTGCTGTTTGTCGTCTTCCCCAGCATGGTTCCTTCCTTGCATATATTAGAGACTGGCTTTTTAAAATTTATTTTATTTTTTTGAGTGGAAACATCAAAAATGCTTTGTGTCAAATGCTCTCAAGTTCTGAGTCCGGTGCTCTGCAGACCCTAGGATGCGCTGCTTTGTTGCCTTTTGCCTTTCTGCCGCCGACAGTGTTGTTTCGAAGCATCCAAAAAGAAACAGGCAGCCTAATCAAAAGTCCACTCTGCACCACGTTCCCTCCTTCAGCCCCGAGCCTCCTCTTGTTCTAGCAACACTCTTTTTGATTCACACAAACCCACCTTCAGTGCTTTTCAGACGGTGCAGTGCATTAAGCACTACAGCAGATGGTGCTTTTGGCCGATGCCTTTCTACGTGAAGCAACACTTTGTAGTAGTGCATGCTGCATTATCAAAAAATCAAACATGTAATTATGCAAATATGTATGCCTTTATAATAATCAAGTTTTATTGTAAATGGTTGATGCACATCAATTTGATCCTGTAGTGCTGCTTTAAGTGCAGTTTAAGTGGCTTTTCAGTGTACCCAGAGGCAACACAAATGCATCTCTGGAATATTAATAAAATCCTGAATCTCTGAGACACCAACTGGTAGAGCGTTGCTTATACTGATTGAAACTAAATGCTAATCCTTTCTTTTATTAAATAAATAAATAAATACAGACAAACCCTCTCCCCCTCCTTCCTCCCCCCCTCCCCCCTTTTGTTATTTAAAACACTGATATTAGTGCGATACCAAGGGCCATTTTATTTCAAATTGTATTGTAATGAAGTTGTTAAAATAATGCCTAATCACACTATATTCAGATCCCACAATGTAAATTTGATGAGACAAGAATCCAATCATTTTACAGCCACAGATACAGGGATGTATGTTAACACGTTCGGTTTTGCTAATCCTGTAAATTGATTAGGGCAATACTCTCTTCAGGTTTCATTCTTTAATGCCACATCTTCCGAGGAACTGACTTCTGGATGCTCACAAGAGATGGAAATTCAATAAGCTAAACAGTCATGGGGGGGGGAATCATCAAGGATTTTGACATCAATAATTAAGTGTAAACTTTATTACTGACCCAATCCTGGCTTTTTATACATGGGTTAACTTCATTGGTCTAATGACAGCCATCTCTCTCAGTGCACACATACACATTCTGCTGCGATGTGACTTAGCAGATGGGCTGTGGGTGAAGATAAACCAAGACTGCAAATTATATTTTGCCTATTTGTTCCTCCTGTTCTGAAAGGCAGGGCATAGAAGAAGTGGAGAAAGGAGTAGCTGTACCATGTGTCGCTTACCAGTGCTGCTAGGCTAGGTGTTTATTTTTTGAGGCTGCTATAGGCAGAGGCTCTGTTAAACTGAACCCAGATTGAGAAGGTAAAGGAATATGTGAGGACTAGGGGGAATGGAATGAAGCTGGAGGTGGAGAGATTCAGACTGGGTGTGAGGATGGTGAAACCCTGGAATGAGTTGTCCAAGGAAGTGGTTGAGGCCCCATCCCTGGAGGTGTTTAAGCCCAGGCTGGATGAGGCTCTGGCCAGCCTGATCGAGTGTGAGGTGTCCCTGCCCATGGCAGGGGGGTCGGAACCAGATGATCCTTGTGGTCCCTTCCAACCCTGACTGATTCTATGATTCTATGATTCCATCCTTGCACTGCCTGGGCTTTCCCCAAAAGTTATTTATTTATTTGTTTGTTTATAAGTTCCTGAAGTTTTATAAACTGAACTTTCACTCTTGTTTTCATTTTGGATCCCTGTTTTCAGTTTACCTTCGGCATCTTCTCTCTGCCCTGCTATTTTTGCTTCATGCGTCTAGTTCCTGTCCCTCTGCCCTTTGTCCTTCCTCTGCTCCCTTTCACCACTAGTTTTTAGATTCCCCTCTGTGTTTATGTGTCACCCCCCTCCACTTTCCTCCCTCACAGATTTTGTCTCCTCTGTCAGCCTTCTGCTCCTCAGATTTTTTTCCAAATGTTTCTCTCAGTTTCCCCATTTGGCTCCTTCAGTCCTTCAACACATGTATGTCCTTGCTCCTGTTCTGCTTTCCATGTTCCTCTTCCAGGTTTCACAGAATCACAGAATCACTGAGGTTGAAAGAGACCTCCAAGATCATCAAGTCCAACCTGTCACCACAGACCTCATGACTAAACCATGGCACCAAGTGCCACATCCTCTTGAACACCTCCAGGGATGGTGACTCCACCACCTCCCTGGGCAGCCCAGTCCAATGGGTAACAGCTCTTTCTGTGAAGAACTTTATCCTCACCTCCAGCCTAAACTTCCTCTGGCATGGCTTGAGACTGTGTCCTCTTGTTCTGGTGCTGGTTGCCTGGGAGAAGAGACCAACCCCCTCCTGACTGTAGGCAGCATGTTTACAACAAGAAATCCAATCTTCTCACTATACTGAGCAGTACAGTTTCTTTGATTTTAAACTACAGATCTCTGTGTAAAACTCCTCCTGCAATTTCTTCTTCCTTTGCTCTTTCCTTTTCTTGTCTCCCATTGTCCTTTCCTAGCTCTTCCTCTCCCTTGTTTAAAGGTGCAGCTGTCACCAAGCTGCCCCTTGCTTATCATCAGCAACCTACCTTTCAGAAAGATCTCCCTTTTTTTCACAGAATCACAGAATCACTGAGGTTGAAAGAGACCTCAAAGATCATCAAGTCCAACCTGTCACCACAGACCTCATGACTACTAAACCACGGGACCAAGTGCCACGTCCAATCCCCTCTTGAACACCTCCAGGGATGGTGACTCCACCACCTCCCTGGGCAGATGTTCTCCCTGCTTTTCTCAATTCAGACCAGTTAAAAATACTCCAGGAAAAGCTACCCTTGTGAAATTTCACCCAGCTTACTCTCAGAGCAGCTGCTGTCCTGGCATTTCCAATAGTGAGTCAAACCTGATCCTAGGGGATAGGAGGTTTCAAGGTGGTTTGAATGTGGTGCTTGGGGATATAGTTTAGAGGTGAACTTTGTAGAGAAGGGTTAATGGTTGGACTTGGTGATCCTGAGGGTCTTTTCCAACCTTAATATCTCTCTCTCTGTCTCTCTGTGTGAGGTCCTTAAAGGGTAAAAACTCAGCTTCAGAATACTGCCCAATGTATTGGCAAGCACAGCATGAATATAAAACCACAGCTGACAGTATCTGAAACTTTTTCTCACAGTTTTAACATGATCCACTATTTCAAGGGTGGTATTTGTTTTCTTCTTCCATTTGCTTTGCATTTGTTTTGAGGGGTGTGGTTGTTTGTTGTTATTAGGTTTCTTTGGTTGGTTGGTTGGTTTGGTTTGTGTTTTTTTCACCCCTGAAGGAAGAGACCTTATTTGTCATCCTTGTGACAGTGAAGCAGAAAACAGACATGGAATCATGGAATCAGAAAATCATAAAGTGGTCCAGCCCAGAAGAGACCTCCAAAGCTCAGCCAGTCCAACCCCCTCAGCAGTCAGCAGGGACGTCCTCAACTAGATCAGGCTGCCCAGAGCCCTGTCCAGCCTCACCTTCAATATCTCCAGGGATAGGGCCCCAACCACTTCCCTGGGTAACCTCTTGCACTGTTCCAGCACCCTCATGGTACAGAACTTGTTCTTCACATCCAATCTAAATCTGCTCTGCTCTAGTTTGAAGCTATTGCCCCTGGTCCTGTACCTGCAGGCCTTTGCAAACAGTCTCTCTGCATCCTTCCTGTAGCCCCCTTCAGGTACTGGCAGGCCACTATTAGGTCTCCCCAGAGCCTTCTCCAGGCTGAACACCCCCAGGTCCCACAGCCTGTCCTTGTAGAAGAGCAACTCCACCTCCCTGATCATTTTTGTGGCCCTCCTCTGGACTCTCTCCATCAGGCCCATGTCCTTCCTATATTGAGGGCTCCAGAGCTGGACTCAGCACTCCAGGTGACGTCCCACCAGAGCAGAGCAAAGTGTCAGAATCACCTCTCTGGACCTGCTGCCAATACAGCATTTGATGCAGCCCAGGGTGGGACTGGCCTGATGCATTTTGAGAAGGCACAAGGGCCCCTAAAATTTGCAGTACAATTTTATTTGTTTTCTTAACATGGAAACCCACATAAATACCTTTCTTTCTTTTTTTTCTTCAAAGATGCTTCAGGAAAACTCTGGATCAATAAACTGCCTTTTCTTGCTGAAAGAGCAGGTCATTTACAGTAATCAGAGATGCTGAAAAACAACTGAACAGATTTTTCTGAGCTAAAAAATAAAGGCTCTTCAGGAACTTCAAATTAACAGAATCATTTTCATTAAAAGAAACATAAAAAAGAAATCTATAAAGAAAGAAATTTGCAGAAGTAAATGATTATTGCCTTCAGGTATGGAGACTTTATTCCTATACATGTGAATCTGGAAGTAAAACTGATTAGCAACAGGAGTCACAGGAAACAGGATTCACAGAATGATAGGGGTTGGAAGGGACCTCTAATGATCACAGAATCACCAAGGGTGGAAGAGACCTCAGAGATCATCAAGTCCAATCTGTCACCACAGACCTCATGACTAGACCATGGCACCAAGTGCCACGTCCAATCCCCTCTTGAATACCTCCAGGGATGGTGACTCCACCACCTCCCTGGGCAACACATTCCAATGACGAACGACTCTCTCAGTGAAGAACTTTCTCCTCAACTCGAGCCTAAACTTCCCCTGGCACAGATTGAGACTGTGTCCTCTTGTTCTGGTGCTGGTTGCCTGGGAGAAGAGACCAATCCCCTCCTATCCACAGCCTCCCTTCAGGTAGCTGTAGACAGCAATAAGGTCTCCCTTGAGCCTCCTCTTCTCCAGGCTAAACAACCCCAGCTCCCTCAGCCTCTCGTCGTAGGGCTTGTATCACAGAATCACAGAATTTCAGGTGGTGGAAGGGACCTCAAAAGCTCATCCAGTCCATCCACCCTGCCAGAGCAGGGTCACCTAGAGCAGGTTATGCAGGAACACATCCAGTCAGGTCTTGAATATCTCCAGAGAGGAAGACTCCACACCGCCCCTGGGCAGCCTGTTCCAGGGTTCTGTCACCCTCACAGGGAAATTTTTTTTCCTCATATTTACATGAAACTTCCGATGCCTCAGCTTCTACCACTGCCCCTTGTGCTGTCATTGGGCATCAGAATTGGGCAAATCTGTAAGTCTTATTGCTTTTTGAGTCCATTTCATACTCAGAAACCGAACAATACCCTTCTCTGCTTCTGATTTTTATGTCGGTTGTATGGCGTTTCAAGCTCACTTTAAACACAATGATAACAAAATCTACATCCAACGCCTGGATTTCATTTTCAAAGCAACCTAGACAGCCACACGCCTGGGGAGGTTTTTCATTCTTAAAGGTCAGTATCAGGGAGTGCTTCAGACATTCTTTGCCTGAGTTTTGTGTGCAGCAAAGCCTTAATTAGAAGATGACAGCGTTTTAGTGTGATTTTAGAATAGAATAGAATTAACCAGGTTGGAAGAGACCTTTGAGATCATCAAGTCCAACCTATCATCCAACACTATCTAATCAACTAAACCATGGCACCAAGCACCCCGTCCAGTCTCCTCCTAAACACCTCCAGTGATGGTGACTCCACCACCTCCCTGGGCAGCACATTCCAAAGGCCAATCACTCTTTCTATGAAGAATTTCTTCCTAACATCCAGCCTGAACCTCCCCTGGCACAGCTTGAGACTGTGTCCTCTTATTCTGGTGCTGGCCACCTATTTAGAATCTGTTTAGAATCATAAAATAGCTTAGGCTGGAAGAGACCTTAGAGATCATCTAATCCAACCTCACTGCCACAGGCAGGGATGACTCTCAACTAGCCCAGGTTACTCCAGGCCCCATCCAGCCTAGCCTTGAACATCTCCAGGGAGGGGGCATCTACAACCTCTCTGGACAATCCATTCCAGAGCCTTGCCACACTCAGAGTGAAGAATTTCTTCCTCAGATCCAATCTAAACCTCCTCTCCTTCATTTTAAATCCATTTCCCCTTGTCCTATGGGTGGGCCCTCTTATAAAAAGTCTCTCTGCAGCCTTCCTGTAGGATCCCTTCTGGTATTAGACTAGGGTCCCCCCAGAGTCTTCTCCAGGCTGTACACCACCAGTGCCCTCAGCCTATCCTCATAGCAGAGGTGCTCCAGCCCCTGGATCATCTTTGGGGCCCTCCTCTGGACTTGTTCCAACAGATCTATGTCCCTCTTGGGGTGGGGAAGAAGAAGAAGACATGTTCATTTCATAAATGGCAGTTTAAAATATATCAATGAACATTTGTAGACTTGCAAGAACAATTTTTTAAAACAACTGAAAAACAACTGACTGACTGAAAAAAAACAACCCTTAATGGATAATGTTTGAGATATATACATTTACAGAACATTAAATCATAGGTAACATTCTGGCTTTAAAGAGGAAATTGAAACTTGTTGTCAGTTAACACAGTATGCCAGAAGCTGTTTGAGTTTTCCAGGCTGCATTGGTCACGTAACAGTGAATAAACCACGATGAAAATGTGTGCACTTGCAGCCCAGAAAGCCAATCACATCCTGGGCTGCAGCAAGAGCAGGCTAGCCAGCAGGTCGAGGGAAGTGATTCTCCCCCTCTACTCCACTCTGGTGAGACCCCACCTGGAGTACTGTGCTCAGTTCTGGAGCCCCTATAACAGGAAGGATTTGGAGGTGCTGGAAGGTGTCCAGAGAAGGGCCATGAGGAAGAGCAGAGGGCTGGAGCACTTCTGCTATGAGGACAGACTGAAGGAGTTGGGGCTGTTCAGTCTGGAGAAGAGAAGGCTCTGAGGAGACCTTTCCAGTGCCTGAAGAAAGCTGGGGAGGGACTTTTCAGGGTGTCAGGGAGTGATAGGATTGGGGGAAATGGAGCAAAACTAGAAATGGGTAGTTTGAGACTGGATGTTAGGAAGAAGTTCTTCCCCATGAGGGTGGTGAGACACTGGAAGAGGTTGCCCAGGGAGGTGGTGGAAACCTCATCCCCGGAGGTTTTGAAGGCCAGGCTGGATGTGGCTCTGAGCAACCTGCTGTAGTGTGAGGTGTCCCTGCCCATGGCAGGGGGGTTGGAGCTGGGTGATCCTTGAGGTCCCTTCCAAGCCTAGCAATTCTATGACTCCATGAAAATAAAGCTCAGTGATTGCCTGGTGTTTTGTTCTGCATATGCAAACATCTGATTACTGTTGTGGCTAGCAGCTTGATAGAGGTTCTCATGCAAGCAAATAAGCTTGGTTCACGCACAAATGAGTTTACTTCTAGCTTATAGCCTGTGGTGTATGGGCTGTCCATGTTTCTTAGTTTAGTTTCAAATGTGTTTACAGACTTTATCCTCTCTTCTGCCTAGTCTAGTGGTCTATAGAAGACTGCAATCACACCTCACTTAGAGATCTTGGAAAGAATGTGAACTAGGTGGTTAGAGGCTGAAGGGCCAACACCCTTAGAAACCTTGAAATCCTGAAAGGTCACCATTCCCTGCTTGGGACAATGGAAAATCAGCTCTTAACTTTATAATGAGGATATTAGGTACCACCCCAGCCAATATTGCTCTCTGTACCTCAGTTGCTGAACTCCTGACAGGATCTTCAAGTGAACATACATTGTTCAAGTGGAACATCTTCCTTATGAGGAGAGTCTAGGAGAGCTGAGGGCTCCATAGCTTTGAGAGGTGGAGCCTGAGGGTGACCTCATTCACGGTGATAAAGATGTGCAGGGTGAGTGCCAAGAGGATGGAGCCAGGCTCTGCTGGGTGATGCCCAATGACAGCACAAGGGGCAATGGTGGATGCTGAGGCATAGGAAGTTCCATGGAAACATGAGGAAGAAATTTTTCTCTGGGAGGGTGACAGAGCCCTGGAGCAGGCTGCCCAGGGGGGTTGTGGAGTCTCCCTCTCTGGAGATATTCAAAACCTGCCTGGATGTGTTCCTGTGTGATCTGCTCTAGGTGCTCCTGCTCTGGCAGGGGGGGTTGGACTGCACGATCTTTTGAGTTCCCTTCCAGCCCCTAACATTATGTGATTTTGTGATTCTTCTGGTGGGCTGAAATGCTTTAACTTCGACCATTGATGAATATATTTACTCTTAGGGGGATAATTTATCTGAATTCAAAGCACTGTGTCAGTGCAGGTGTTTTTATATGGAGGTGGCTGGCTTAATCACTGCCTTGAAAATAAATCTATTATTATAACACTCTGTAGAGGAAAACAAGTAGAGACAGACACTGTTTGTGTTTTGTTTTTCTTAATGAATCCTACAAACTCCCACCCTTTACCATCTCCTTCTTCCTTTAAATTTCTCCACAGAGAAATGTAAATGTTAATCTTAACAGACATTGACATTAAGAGAGATTTATATTTCTTACTGTGGACAAATTTAAGTGCAGGACTACCTTGTTTCGTACTGATTATTTTTATTCTAGTTTGTATATATTATTTACAGGTGCAGCTTAAAAAGTATTTTGCCGTAGAAATGTTCCACGAAAACATGAATAAACTCTTCCCCTCCTGCCCCCCCAGCAGCTTTCTGGTGCTGTCCTCTGCTGTGCATTCATCCAGCTTGCAGCACAGTGTGAAGGTCTGGGGCCCTGGTGTGAGTTCCAGATGTGAAGGGCTGTCCTTGCAAGGCAGCTCCAGGCTCAGCACTCTCCTCTCCCAAAACCCCAGAGGATCCAGCTTGGCTCAGGCACCTGCACTATGGGCAGGAGGACTTCTGCTGGGCTTTAGGTGGTGTGACACTCTCTGGAGTGGTAAAAATGCACCAAAGAAAGCTTTTGTGAACATTTTTGACTAGTTAAACAGTCCTGAAACAAATTCTACTCCAGCCTGTGTTCAGGAGTAAGTGTGGTTGGTTAGTAGAGTCTTAATCCTGCAATTTCCTTGTAAGAACCAACGTCTGAGGCCTGTGAAGTTCTGCTGAGAGCTGTGCAATTGCCATGACACCAATAGAATAGAATAGAATAGAATAGAATAGAATAGAATAGAATAGAATAGAATAAACCAGGTTGAAAGAGACCTTCAAGATCATCATGTCTAACCTATCATCCAACACTACCCAATCAATTAAACCATGCAACCAAGCATCCTGTCAAGCCTCTCCCTGAACACCCCCAGCGACAGCGACCCCACCACCTCCTCAGGCAGCCCATTCCAGTGGGCAATCACTCTCTCTGTGTAAAACTTCCTCCTAACCTCCAGCCTAAACCTCCCCTGACGCAGCCTGAGACTGTGCCCTCTTGTTCTGGTACTGGTTGCCTGGGAGAAGAGACCAACCTTCGCCTCAGTACAATCCCCCTTCAGGTAGTTGTAGAGAGCAATAAGGTCACCCCTGAGTCTCTTTGCAGCGTGTGGTTTGTTTTTATTGTCAAACTGTGATTAGGACAATGTTACTTGAGAATTGCTCAATTAAATGGCATTATTATTTATTTTTTTTTTAGGTTGGTTGGTTGGTTGGTTGTTTAAATTCATTGAAACCAGCCTTCCTCCCACACCAATCCCAAACAAGCCAGCTCCCCAGTGGCTAGCATGCTGGGCACTGGTGTCATCCAGACACTGTTACTCTGGTAACAGATGGATGGCTCTCCAGCAGAATTTCTGGATACTGAGGGTTAATTCACAGAATTAACCAGGTTGGAAGAGACCTTTGAGATCATCAAGTCCAACCTGTCACCCAACACCATCTAATCAACTCAACCATGGCACTAAGTGCCTCATCCAGTCTTGTTTTAAACACTTTCAGGGACAGTGACTCCACTGCCTCCCTGGGCAGCACATTCTCTCTTTCTGTGAAGAATTTCTTCCTACCTTTCAGCCTAAAAAGAGTCTGTAAAGCTTCCAAATACTGACTTCTCAATATATTTCTGAAAAGATTGAAATGTCTTATGGAACAGAGTTCCTGTTTTAAGCCTAGTCTTGTGCTGGAAGGCTAGGTTTTCTTCTGACCCTGAAATTCTGGTGACATTACTAAATGTGGGGCTTGCTTTCTTATTATTAAAAGAAGGCTGAATTTCAGGGACATTTCCATTGCTACTTTGTTCAAGAAGGATTTATGCTTCTGGGAAGTAGTCCTAAACCAATTCTTTGGCAGGCTCTGACTTTGCCTCTTCAGGTTTTAACTGAATTTGGCAGGGGATATTTTGTGCGTGTGTCCTGTTTCCAAGTGAAATGAGAATGATGGAGCTGAGCTGCTTTGCTTTGCTCCTCTTTTTCTGTGGCTTCCCTCAAATAATTGCTGAGCCAGTTGATCAATTTCAATCAAGTCTGACTGAAAGAGAGAGCTCTAAAAGATAAGAAGTTTAGGAAGAAAATAGGAGCCCACATTAGTGCTTTTACCAGGGAAATGTGATACAGAAGTCAGGAGATGGCTCACCAGTTAGCCCCTAGATTTTGCCTCAGCAGAGGCTGTTACCTGCTTCAGTGGAGAGGTCAAGGAGGTATCCTTTGGGAACTGGCACCTCAGGAACATGGGAGGCCCCAAGAGACCATACCACAGCAGGTTGTTTGCCAGAAGATTTAGAGTGAAATATTGCTCAGGAGTACCTTGTTGCCTTGTGCATGGATCTTTGCAATGAGACGGCAGCCAGGTAAGAGGTTTTATAAGAGGACCAAAAAACAAACCTGCCTTGGGGGGTTGCCAAGTTATCCAGGACTGACAATCAGGTATTAAATAATTGATCATTTGTTTATTTATTTATTTTAAAGCTATTCAGTGCAAGGAATGCTGGTTCTAATTGCACTTTAATAATGCCATGCCCTTTCTAACCAAAATGAATGCTTGCTGTCTCTCTGGCTTTGAAGTGCATGTCAGATTAATTAAACTATTAATGGCAGACAGGTTTTTAAGTACTTTGTATTCTTCAATAAATTGTATCTGTTCAACAGGCATAAACAGGAAAATAGATTCGGTTAGAAGCAGGTTCACAGCCTGCCTGATAAATCATTCATCATCAGATAAGATGATGAGGCATGCTTGTTTTTCTGTAGGCTTACAATGATAAACAAATCCACATTGGTATTATAATATTTATTGAGTTCACAGGAAAATAAACAAGGCTGCTCATTTTTAATATGAACAACAGGCCTGGAAGCTGCTGCTTGCCTTTCTGACTTGTCAGTGAATGGAAAGCGATATCTTGACGGTCTGGGGTCAATACTGGTGATTTTGACTGAGGTGCTTGTTAGCAGAATATTTCTCTGGTTCTTTCAGGGCCATTTAGTTGCAGTAATGATGAAGTTTTTTGTCTGTTCCTGCAGTGTTACCTAATTGTGTCCAGAAAGGATTAAAATGCCGTTTGGTTTGGCAGAGATGATATATTGACAAAACCAAAGTTGAGTAAGTCTTGATCTTTGTAGGGTCACAGAATTGTCAGGGTTGGAAAGGACCTCAAGGATCAGCCAGTTCCAACTCCTCTGCTATGGGCAGGGACAACTCACATTAGGTTGCTCAGAGCCACATCCAGCCTGGTCTTAAAAACCTCCAGAGATGAGGCTTCCAACACCTCCCTGGGCAGCCTCTTCCAGTGTCTCACCACCCTCATGGGGAAGAATTTCTTCCTAACATCCAATCTGAATCTACCCATTTATATATATGTGTGTGTGTGTGTGTGTGTATATATTACTGGTTGTGCAGGATAGAATTATGGCAAGGTAATTTCTTCTCTGGTGGTAAAGTCTGTGGATCCTAATGGGCTGTTAATGGGCTAACAGGCAGAAATTAGGGAACACTGTAGCAACTGCTCTTGAGATATTCCTGTGTATATTACACAGGCAAAGATGTGACTGCTTATAATAGAGACAACAACATCTTTCCTTTGTGTGGCAGATCAATCAATAGCCAGGCATGTGATCTTGTTCACTATTATGTTAGTAATGAAACCTTCTTGTGATGTGACAACTGTGGAATAACATTTGGTCACAAAGCTGGTGTTAACAAGCACAACTGGCACTCTGGTAATTAGACTGATTTCTGGTCTGCTTTCACAGATTGTCGATAAATGCAGTAAACAACAGGCTGCTTGCTTTCAGAACAACTTATATGAAGTCATCATCCATTTGGCAGTGTGTGCTGTACTCTACTTTGGTTTTTATTAGACTGTGGCAAGGTGGGGATGTGCATCTATTCCTTTTTAAAATCATATTTCATGACAGAAACTGTGTGTATTGTTCAATAGGCACCTAAGTGACTTAAACTTTTTCCTTTCCTTTCCTTTCCTTTCCTTTCCTTTCCTTTCCTTTCCTTTCCTTTCCTTTCCTTTCCTTTCCTTTCCTTTCCTTTCCTTTCCTTTCCTTTCCTTTCCTTTCCTTTCCTTTCCTTTCCTTTCCTTTCCTTTCCTTTCCTTTCCTTTCCTTTCCTTTCCTTTCCTTCCCTTCCCTAACCTTCCCTAACCTTCCCTTCCCTTCCCTAACCTTCCCTTCCCTTCCCTTCCCTTCCCTTCCCTAACCTTCCCTAATCTTCCCTTCCCTTCCCTAACCTTCCCTTCCCTAACCTTCCCTAATCTTCCCTTCCCTAACCTTCCCTAACCTTCCCTTCCCTAACCTTCCCTTCCCTAACCTTCCCTAACCTTCCCTAACCTTCCCTTCCCTAACCTTCTCTAACCTTCCCTAATCTTCCCTTCCCTAACCTTCCCTTCCCTAACCTTCTCTAACCTTCCCTAATCTTCCCTTCCCTAACCTTCCCTTCCCTAACCTTCCCAAACCTTCCCTTCCCTAACCTTCCCAAACCTTCCCTTCCCTTCCCAAACCTTCCCAGAACTTCAATTTCATAGCTACAGGCAGGCAGTGAGATGAAGACCTCCCTCAAATTGCTAACACTCTCCCTTTTGGTGAACCTTGTGTCTGCTGTGGATAGTCATTAATATTGTTTAAGGACCAACTGAAATCTTAAAAGCCATAGGTTACCCTTGCTTTTAAAGGGCAAGAATATAGATCACATACAGTTGCAGTATAATTTGTTACATGAAACAAAATAGCTAGATTCAGCCCCAGATGTGCCAGCCAGCTTTTCCAGCACCAGTTTGGGATTGTTATGTCAAACCTAATTTGCTGTTTCTCGTTCTTCCCATAGACTGCACTAGCAGAAAGCTAAACTGTAGTTTGGTCTTTTCAACTTCACAGGAGAGTAAAAAGGTCTTGTACCTTCTCCATGCCCACAGCCTGGCTCTGCACATTGGAAAATGTGTAGATCTTCCTTCTGCCCTTCCAAAGCAGCTAAATCAACAGAGGCATATCTGGGGGAGCTGCTCAGTTTATTTTGCTTTAGCTGCAAGACAAAGCTGGAGGCACTGCAGCATAGATGCTACCAACCAGCATGAGTCTCTGTGCCTGCTCTCCTTTCACAAGGTGTGTTGAGAAGCTGGAAACAGTGTGCAGGGGATAGTGAGTGGTGGCAGTGCCATGGTGTCTGGGAACAGGTGCTACCTGGCACTTAGTTCAGTTCTGCTGAAGTCCAGCTCCACACTTCTCTCAAGGATCACTGGTACAATTCAGCTTGAGAGGATTCTCTTTCTCACGCCGAGCCATGTTTTGACGGCTTGCTATAACCAAGTTTACTTTAGGAGATCAAGAGAGCAACAAGCATCTCTTCATAGCTGTTATCGATGGTTGCCAGACCCTAATTCCCTGTGCAATCAATGAAAAGCAGTAGGGAGGACTGTTTTACAGTAGGTACCTAATTTTATGCAGGATTAAGGCAGGAAAATGCCTCATTAGCAGTCAGCAAACATAAAAACTGAAGCCAGGCTCATAAACCAAGAAGAGGTTTTGGACAAATTCACTCAGCCATAGGCATCAAGAAGCTGGAGGGCATGAACAACAGTGAGTGCAGAATACTAATCTGAACCATCTGGGAATGAGGATCAGAGGTGTCTGTCGCTGTTCCCTTCAGAGCACTTTCTGTTCTGATGAACTGCTGAGGAAGGCCAGTGAAGCTCTGCAAGGCCTGTGGGCTTGCACTGCTGAAAAGCCCACTGGCTTCTAGGAATAAGGGCTGTGTAAAGTAAGATAGGAATTTGTGGGATTTTGTCTGACAGGGTAGAACAGTGTGTAGGAAGGGATTAGCAAGAGGTCCCTTGGTGTACCACAATGCCCTGCACTCAGCTAAAGGCCATGGTAAGAGCCCATTCTTTCAGCTTGTGCTGGATGAAGAGCACAGAATTATAGAATGCTCTGTGCTGGAAGGCACCTCCAAAGCTCATCCAGTCCAACATCCCCTGCAGTCAGCAGGGACATCCCCAACTAGATCAGGTTGTCCAGAGCCCTGTCCAGCCTCACCTTGCATATCTCCAGGGATGGAGCCCCAAACACTTCCCTTGGCAACCTGTGCCAGCGTTCACCACCCTCATGGTGCTTAACTTGTTCCTCACATCCAATCTAAATCTGCTCTGCTCTAGTCTGAAACCATTGCCCCTCATCCTGTCACTGCAGGCCTTTGCAAACAGTCTTTCTCCATCTTTCTCTACACCTCTCTACAACTACCTGAAGGGGGGTTGTAGTGAGGCGGAGGTTGGTCTCTTCTCCCAGGCAACCAGTCCCAGAACAAGAGGACACAGTCTCAGGCTGTGTCAGGGGAGGTTTAGGCTGGAGGTTAGGAGGAAGTTTTACACAGAGAGAGTGATTGCCCACTGGAATGGGCTGCCTGAGGAGGTGGTGGGGTCGCTGTCACTGGGGGTGTTCAGGGCGAGGCTTGACAGGATGCTTGGTTGCATGGTTTAGTTGATTAGGTGGTGTTGGATGATAGGTTGGACACGATGACCTTGAAGGTCTCTTCCAACCTGGTTTATTCTATTCTATTCTATTCTGTTCTCGAACCCCCCTTCAGGTATTGGAAGGTTGCTGTTAGGTCTCCCTGGAGCCTTCTCTTCACCAGGCTGAACACCCCCAGCTCCCTCAGCCTGTCCTTGCATCAAAGCTGCTCCAACCCCCTGATCATTTTTGTGGCCTCCTCTGGACCTGCTCCATCAGGTCCATGTCCTTCCTGTACTGAGGGCACCAGACCTGTAGGCAGTACTCAGGTGAAGCCAGTGGTGGTGTGATTTAGAGTGAGACCTCATGTCACAGTACCAGCTTTTTGGGGAAGGGACTGCAGGAGGGCATAGGTCCTAATTCCTACTGAAAGCAGGGTCAGCCATGAGGCCATGCTAGTTTGCTCAAGGTTTTGTCCAGTCCACTCTTGTAAACCAGCAAGGGTGGAGGTGACACAGCCTCCCTGGGACCCTGCTCCACTATTGTTCCCCCTTCCCATAAATCACAGTGAAAGTATAATGTGTCTTTTCACTAATTTCTTCAGTTCCAACATGATTTTATTGGGAGCCAGTGCCTCTCAGTGCTACACATAGATTTCTATGGCTAAACCTATTGATAAAAGACTGCTGCTGATGCAGCAGTGAGACTGCATTCCCTTGTCTCTAAGCAATGAATCTCTCTTGCTGTGGGAAATCAGGAAAATAAAGTCTGAGCTGCTAGAGAAGACCAGGTTCAAGAACCACTAGCTGTCACAGATAACAGGGGTGATCACATCACTGGAAAAAGAGATGGCTGGCCAGAGCATGTGTGAAAGCACCATGTGTTTGGACAAGCAACCTGTGCACATGGAAGGTAGCTGAAGAAAGAGGAGAAGGTGATGCTTTGCAACTCACATAATGTAGGCTCTGCTGTTTTGAGGAGGTCTGACCACACAACCCCCTTTGTCACAGGAGGGCAGTGTAGAATGCTTCCAGCCACGTGGCTGGAAAATCTTAGCCGTAGCTGCATGTGTTCAGACCTCCACGTTGCAGAAAACTCTGCCCAGTCTGTAGAAAAGAGTTGTGTCTGGAAGTTCTTAAGGGTGTATTTCATATTCTAAATTGATTTCTTTGGCAAGACTTTGTTCTTTTTAAAGAAATGGAAGGAACACATTACAGCTAGTGACATTTTGTGCTTATTTGCCCTCAGTTACTTCCATATGAAATTGTTCCATTTACAAGGTAGCTTCCCCCCTCCTCCCCACCAAGTGCCTGCTTCTCTGTCTAGTTGTAGAAACTGGAGCTCAGCTGTTTATGACCTGCACTGCTCTTCATCACTGACCTTCAGCAAGCCTACAAGTACTGGAATGAGAATACAGCTTCACTGGTGATGGCACAGCATGAGACAAAGGATAATGTACATTGCTGTGGCACGCCTGTGCTGGCTTTCCCTTGCTTATTGTGACAAAAGATTTGCTTTGTTAGCAGGCAAAATGGGTGCAGCTTCAGGGTCTGACCTTCAATTGGAATACCTGGTTCCCATTAACATTAATGAATGAAATGGACACACATTGACAAGAGAGCAGACACCTGAGGAAGCAAGTCTGTGCAGGAACAAGGTGTCACTTGCATAGTTATATAGTCAGTCTTCTGACCACAGCAACTCTTCAACAGCCATATAATTGAACTTCTAGGCTCTCAAAATACAGGGATTGCACAATGGTCTTTTTATTATTTAATAACAGGCAAAAATGCAGTGAGGAAGGCCAGGTTTGGTCTTTGAGAGAACAAAATTCAATAAGGGCAAATATAGAGTCTTGCACCTGGGAAAGAACAACCTCATGGAGCAAGATAGTTTGGGGACTGAGCTGTTGGAGAGCAGTGAAGGGGAAAAGGACCTAGGGGTCCTGGTGGATGGGAGGTTGGCCATGAGCCAGCAATGTGCTCTTCAAGCCAAAAAGGCCAATGCCATTCTGAGCTGGATTAGAAGGGCTGTGGTCAGTAGGTGGAGAGAGGTTCTCCTCCCTCTCTACTCTGCCCTGCTGAGGCCATATCTGGAATATTGTGTCCAGTTCTGGGCCCCTCAGTTCAGGAAGGACCTCAGGGAAATGCTGAGAGAGTCCAGCGCAGAGTCACAAAGATGATGAAGGCAGTGGAACATCTTCCTTATGAGGAGAGACGGAGGGAGCTGAGGGCTCTGTAGCTTGGAGGGGAGGAGCCTGAGAGGTGACCTCATTCATGTTGATCAAGATGTGCTGGGTGATGCCCAATGACAGCAGAAGGGGCAATGGTGGAAGCTGAGGCACAGGAAGTTTCATGGAAACAGGAGGAAGATTTTTTTCCCTTTGATGGTGACAGAGCCCTGGAACAGGCTGCCCAGGGGGGTTGTGGAGCCTCCCTCTCTGGAAATATTCAAGACCCACCTGGATGTGTTCCTGTGTGATCTGCTCCAGGTGATCCTGCTCTGGCAGTGGGGTTGGACTGGATGAGCTTTCAAGGTCCCTTCCAGCCCATAACATCGTGTGATTCTGTGAAGATGGCGGGTAACCCCCAGTCCATGCTTAGGCCTGTCCTCAGTGAAACAACTCTTGATATTCATCCCACACTCTCAACAGTTGTCTTCCAATTTTCATTTTCCATATAGAAACCATTAGTTAAAAATTCATTAAGAAGGAAGCTTTGTCACTGTCTAGAGACTTCAGATATTTTTGCACCTATTCTGTCTAGTTTTGATGGCTGTATATGCATGAAAGAGTGTGAAAGGAGAAGGATAATACTCAGTGATGCTCTGGCAGCAGACAGATACTGTGACTCTCTGTGATCTCCAGCAGCCATGTAGCCCAGAGCTGCTGTAAGAGAAGGTGGATCACAGTGGTAGGAGGGAAGGCATCAGGTCTTGCTGAAATGACAGGTGTCAAGAGTTTCCCTAGCATTTAGCTTAAGTAAAGACACTTAATTGTCTGGATGTCTTCCTTCAGACATACAATAGATCACATAATTATTTATATTAGTATAGTTTAATAATAATAACAATAATAATAACAACAATAATAATAATAATAATAAACAACACCCAGGTTGGAAGAGACCTTCAAGATCATCATGTCCAACCCCTCAACCAATCCAACCCACCTAAACAACTAACCCATGGCACCAAGCACCC
Organism: Dryobates pubescens; assembly: GCF_014839835.1. Taxonomy (NCBI): domain Eukaryota; kingdom Metazoa; phylum Chordata; class Aves; order Piciformes; family Picidae; genus Dryobates; species Dryobates pubescens. The sequence continues at coordinate 36,393,685 of NC_071622.1, read as the reverse complement.
CATCAAGTCTCCTCCTGAACACCTCCAATGATGGTGACTCCACCACCTCCCCAGACAGCCCATTCCAATGGGCAATCACTCTTTCTGTATAGAACTTCTTCCTAACATCCAACCTAAACCTCCCCTGGCACAGCCTGAGACTGTGTCCTCTTGTTCTGGTACTGGCTGCCAACATCCAACATCTGCCTGTCTACAACCTCCCTTCAGGTAGTTGTAGAGAGCAATAAGGTCACCCCTGAGCCTCCTCTTCTCCAGGCTAAGCAACCCCAGCTCCCTCAGCCTCTCCTCACAGGGCTGTGTTCCAAACCCCTCACCAACTTTGTTGCCCTTCTCTGGACTCGTTCCAGCAGCTCAACCTCCTTCCTAAACTGAGGGGCCCAGAACTGGACACAGGACTCGAGGTGTGGCCTGACCAGTGCAGTGTACAGGGGCACAATGACCTCCCTGCTCCTGCTGGCCACACTGTTCCTCATGCGGGCCAGGATGCCATTGGCCCTCTTGGCCACCTGGGCACACTGCAGGCTCCTGTTCAGCCTACCATCAACCAGTACCCACAGGTCCCTCTCTACCTGGCTGCTCTCCAGCCACTCTGATCCCAGCCTGTAGCTCTGCATGGGGTTGCTGTGGCCAATGTGCAGAACCTGGCACTCGGATGTGTTCAATCTCATGCCCCTGGACTCTGCCCATCTGTCCAGCCTGTTGAGGTCCCTCTGCAGAGCCTCTCTACCCTCCAGCAGATCAACTCCTGCCCCCAGCTTGGTGTCATCTGCAAATTTACTGATGATGGACTCAATGCCCTCATCCAGATCATTAATAAAGATGTTAAAGAGCATGGGGCCCAGCACTGATCCTTGGGGCACACCACTAGTGCCTGGCTGCCAGCTGGATGTGGCACCATTCACCACCACTCTCTGGGCTCGGCCCTCCAGCCAGTTCCTAACCCATCGCAGTGTGCTCCCATCCAAGCCATGGGCTGACAGCTTGGCCAGGAAATTGATTTTTTTCAGACAGGGCTGTGTCCTGTACTGAGCCATATGTCACGAATTTTCTCTGTTCCCCTTTAACTGCCCCTATTCCCTGCCTGGAGATGGTGGTGCCCTATGCACCAGTGGTGGTCTGCTGTGTCCTGCCTGTGTTAAGTGCTGTGCTCCACGCTCACTGAATGGATCTCAGTTGGTTTTTAGCCTCTCCTCAATGTGCTGCATTTGTATCCATTATGAAGCAATTGTGATTATGGTCTAGGCAGGGCATGATTAAAGGAGAGGTACTAAAGAAGAGGCCACAGCTCCTCCAGTGATTTTATCAGGCTCTAACCCTTTTATTTAAAACTGCATCTGTAACCAAACCCTTACCCAAGCACACCTAATGCCAAGGGGGCTGCAGAAATATGGAGCCAGCTTGAAGAGGAGTGCCAGAGAGGGCTGATAGCCCTGCATGTGTTTGTGGTGTATTGAACCCAAGGCTGTACTGATCCTCAGCTAGCAGGGAAGGACCATCCTCACTGCCCTTCAGGAGGGACCAGCACTGCTCTCAGGTGCCTTTCACAGGGCAACATGCTGCTGCTGTCCAAAGCCATGGGAGCTGGCACTCCTCCACAGCCCCCGTGTGACCCTGGCTGTTTCCCAGTGATGCTGAGTTGCTCAAATGTGTCCAGAGAAGGGCAACAAGGCTGGGGAGGGGTCTGGAGCACAGCCCTGTGAGGAGAGGCTGAGGGAGCTGGGGTTGTTTAGCCTGGGGAAGAGGAGACTCAGGGGAGACCTAATTGTCATCTACACCTACCTGAAGGGAGGCTGTTGCTGGGTGGGGGTTGGTCTCTTCTCCCAGGCAACCACTAACCGAACAAGAGGACACAGTCTCAAGCTGTGCAGGGGGAAGTTTAGGCTTGATCTTAGAAAGAAGTTCTTCACAGAAAGAGATATTGGCCATTGGGATGGGCTGCCCAGGGAGGTGGAGGGGTCAGCATCCCTGGAGGTGTTTAAGAAAAGCCTGGATGAGGCACTGAGTGCCATGGTCTGGTTGATGAGCTAGGGTTGGGTGATAGGTTGGACTTGATGATCTTGGAAGTCTCTTCCAACCTGGTTGCTTCTGTGATTCTGTGTGTGTTGCAAGCCTGTCTTCGGGCTGCCCAGCTGGGTTTCATTAACTTTTGGGTGCATTCAGAGCCTTCTTCTGGGCAGGTTGGTGCCTGACAGAATAGAATAGAGTAGAGTAGAGTAGAGTAGAGTAGAGTAGAGTAGAGTAGAGTAGAATAGAATAGAATAGACCAGGTTGGAAGAGACCTTCGAGATCATCGTGTCCAATCCATCAACCAATCCAACACCACCTAAACAACTAACCCATGGCACCAAGCACCCCATCAAGTCTCCCTCTGAACACCTCCAATGATGGTGACTCCACCACCTCCCCAGGCAGCCCATTCCAATGGGCAATCACTCTCTCTGTATAGAACTTCTTCCTAACATCCAGTCTAAACCTCTTGAGACATGTTGGAGACTCTTTGTCATGTGGAATCCCTGAGTCCATCTGGCTAACGTTTTAATTTCTGTGGGCTGTGTAATTGCAGCCACGTGTCAAGAGGTCAGCTTGGGCGTCTTGGCAAGCTGGAAATGCTAGCACCAAATGCAATTAAGTGAATATCCTTTCATTTCAATGGCTTTTCCTCCTCCTCGTTTCAAGCCCAGGAGGAGGCCTTAAAGTTGATGAGAAGATAAATTCAATTATGCTTACAGATGACTTTGGCTCTTAGCCCTCATCCTACCTTTCCCCATTCTTGCCATCCATCCTGCTGAAACCGTTTAAATTTGCCCCAACAGTAGTTTGCCTATTAGCTTTGCTAATGAATTTACTAGTGCAAAAGACCACTTGCAGGGCTGTCTTAAAGATAATGAATGTAATTATTTAGCACAAAACCAGGGCAGCATCTTTTTCTCTCTTGACAAGAATAATTCTTTATTCTCTCATTAGCTGTATGCCTTGGTCTCAGTAAACTAGTTATTGACCTGCTCATTTAAGGAGCTTCACTCTAAATGCTTCTTCCCTTATTTAACTCAGGCAAGTTCCTATAATTTCCCCTCACCATGCAGTGCTAGTCAGGAAAATGTAACCATTGTTCATTTGTTGTGAAGAGAGCTGGAAGACAGGAAGCTATTCATAGATGGATGCTCAGCCTCCTGAGCCCTGCTTGCTTGTCCCTGGTTATAATGGATACAAAACTGTATGGGGCTTAGTAGACATCATGTAAACTCTATAGGAAATCTGAGCCAATGAATCACGGAGACAGACCCCTACTGAGCATTGTGTGTCTGAACAGACTGCAAATAGATAGAGAAGCAGCTTAAGCAAGTGGCTTTCGGATGACAAGAACGCATAAATTAGAAATGAATCGAGGGTCTCTGTTGTCTTAAGGCAGTTGGAGTAGTTCTTTCTGTACCATTTCTCTGTTGTAGAAAACCCCTAATTACTCAGACTGCACTGAAGGCTGAGGCAGGGCTTTTTGCACAGTTTTGTTGCTCTTTAAGTGTTCTCCACTGGACTGTGCTGGCTCGTTCTCATGTTGCCGTCCCATGTTGCCTCCTCAGTAGCTGTACAACTACTCCGTCTTGTCCAGCAGTGTTTGCTGAGGCATAGTTGCAGACTCCCACCTACAGCCTGAGAGAGAAACCTGAGGAGGGCAGAGCTCTGATGGCATCAAGACTTTACAGGCCTGCCTTCCAGCCAGAGCACACAGATTCCTAGCCCCAGCCAGGCTCACAGCACAGCTGAACTGGGATTCTCTCACTGTAGAAGCAGCAGCTTCACATCTGACCCTTGCAGTACTTGGCACCAGGCAGCAGTCAGTTGCCTCGGGCTGTCTGTGGGCCACCCATATTGCAGGACTCCTGCCTGTTCTCACCCTGACCATCAGTGAGTGGAAGGGAGCATGGAATTTCCAGATAGCCTTCTGCTGGAGTCAGCTGCTGGCTGAACAAAGGGGATGCCCTGTGGTCACCAAAGATCAGCATCTGTGATCTGGATCTGAGCTGTCCTAAGTCGAAGGGATGGGCTGTGGGTAGAGGGGCTTGGCTCTGAGACAATGCCTGTGTAATGGAGGCAAGGATGAGGAGAAGGTAGAATCCCAACACCTAGCCTTTCCCCACCCTCAAGATAACAGCCTGCTCTCAGAAGGGAGTTTTCTTTGCATAGGGATTCAGCAGGCTCCTCTGAGAGGAATACTTCCTTGCTGCATTCATGGTCTGCAGGTGGGGAATAGGCAGCACTGACAAACCACATCTCCTGCTGATCACCACCATCTGCTCAGCAACAGCAAGCCAACCATCCAAGAAGCAACTACTGTCTCCCCAGTGTTCTCTAACTCAGCATTGCAGATCAAGGGCCAAGGGGGTGAATATGGCACAGAGAAACAGAGGAGTGTGATGGAGCAGGCAGAGACAGAGCAGCTTGTGGAAGGGCTGGCAGCTCTGGGGCAAGCTCTGCTGTCAGCTGGGAAGAGGGTTTGGGATGTTTTCCCTTTTGAGGCAGTATGTGGAGGGTTGAAAATCACCCCCCCAACATAAAATTGCCAGACCAGCTCAGCTGGAAGCAAATGAAGCTGTATTTTACAAGCAGAACTACAATCTAAAATGAAATGCAATGATTATGTACAAAATACAACATTTAAAGGTATTTACAATTTATAAACAGCTCAAGAATGCCCCTGGCAAAACAACAGGAGGTGACTAATAGCTTCCCCACTCCCTGCTCCCTGTCCCCTGTACATGATAGAGGAGAGAAAAGAGCAGAGAGTTGTTTGTTAATACTTAGCCACAACAAAGAACACAGCCAAGGTCAGCAAAACCCAGCAGAAGCCCCAGCCAGAGCAGAGGAAGCTAGAAGAGAGACAAAGTTAGCCCATACAACTATCTTATGGTTTTTATCTGTCCAAAGGGGTTATTTAGAGCTTATCATTATTTTCCTTTTCTAATGGTGATTTATTTACATTCTACTACTTTCTGTTCAAGATCCATGGAAAGTTTTCAAGGCACAGACTGAAACCACCACACAGTACCATAGAATCATAGAATTGTCAGGGTTGGAAGGGACCTCAAGGATCATCCAGTTCCACCCTCCCCCTGCCATGGGCAGGGACACCTCGCACTCCATCAGGTAGCTCACAGCCACATCCAGCCTGGCCTTCAAAACCTCCAGGGTTGAGGCTTCCACCACCTCCCTGGGCAACCTGTTTCAGTGTCTCACCACCCTCATGGGGAAGAGCTTCTTCCTAACATCCAATCTGAACCTACCCATTTCTAGTTTTGTTCCATCCCCCCCCAGTCCTCTCACTACCTGCACCCTAAAAAGTCCCTCCTCATCTTTCTTGTAATCCCCTTCAGATACTGGAAGGCCACAAGAAGGTCTCCTCAGAGCCTTCTCTTCTCCAGACTGAACAGCCCCAACTCCCTCAGTCTGTCCTCATAGCAGAGGATCTCCAGCCCTCTGCTCATCCTCATGGCCCTTCTCTGGACATGTTCCAGCACACAGTGCTCCAGGTGGGGTCTCACCAGAGCAGAGTTGACTACAACTGCCCTGATGCCACCTGCAGACCAGGACCTGGCTGCAAAGGTAGGGTAGTGGTGCTCTCAGGCATTGTGGCTGGGTGCTTCCATGTGCATAAGAAGAGCTGAAGCTGACACCCATTGTGAACTCAGCAGCAGCAGCAGCAGCAGCAGGAATCATGTCTGATCTGGGGCAGCTGTTGTGTTGGGGCTGGGAATGAAGTGCTGCTGGCTTCATGGACTGGCAAATCAGGCTCTGGGCAGTGCCTGACTGAAGGTTTGTTTCTTGCTTTTTGATTGTTTTCTGGCTTATTTCATTACCTTTTTTTTTTTGTTGTTGTTAACTCTGCCATTTCTTAAGATGAAATATCCTGTCTGTAATTGTTCACAGATTGAGATAATAGACTGCAGGCAGATGGCCCATAGTCTGTGGTCCAGCAATCATGTGAAGAGACAGATAGCAGCCCTCAGTTGTGTTTATAAATTCTGGTGTCGCAGAGCTGCTGTTTCTTGCAGCCCAGTATGGGTCACATTGCCTCCTGATGTTATGATCTAGGATTTTACTGAGCCATTTGTGCCAGAAGCCCAGAGGAGGTCCCTGGCTGTATCTAATTTACATGGCCTCTGATGGGCCTTGGGAGCAGCATTGTCTTGCCTTTCTCTAGGGAGGCAAAGAGGAGCTGTGACTTTCCAGGTGAGAAGGCTGTGACACCTCAATGACTTGTCTAAGAACCAAGAGAGGAATAGCCAGGACAGCTGAGAAGACCCTGTGCCCCTACAGTGAGAGCAGGCTTTTCCCATGTTAGGGAGATGCTGTCATGATTGGCAAGGATTGTGATGCTTGGTGATACTTGCCTGGTGCCACCTGGGCCTGCCCCATAGGATCATGGAATCATTACCATAGAATCATAGGATGGTCTGGGTTGGAAGGCACCTCCAAAGGTCATCCAGCTGAACCCCTCTGCAGTCAACAGGGACATCTTCCACTAGATCAGGTTGCCCAGAGCCCTGCCCTTGACTGTCTCCAGGGAAAAGGCCCCAGCCACCTCCCTGGGCAAGCCTGTTGCAGTGTTCCAGCACCCTCATGGTAAATGAAGGGGACTGCGTCTGCAAGCAGCCTTTCAGGCTCAGTGTCCCATGGACACCTCTGCACATCTGGCACCTTTGCTGATGGTGTTGCAGAAGCCTGTGCCATGCCCACCGTTGCCTCATCTGAAATACAGTTCAGCTTCACCAGCCCTCATCAGGTCCTGCAGTTCCCAGCCCCTATGGTGAGGGGAGATACTCTGGCTCAGGAGCAGTGAGCCACTCTGTGTACCCCTGCCAGCTGCCTGTGGTGTGCTAACTGCAATGAATCTGTGGCTTGTACAGCATAATGTAGAAAACCATCAGATTCTGGATTAGAAGTGAATGTAAATTCCAAACCTATCCACTGTAGAGAGTCAGTGCAAGGTATTCATATTTAAGATGAGAAAATTGGGCACTGTATTTTCGCTGCCTGCTTTGCTCCAAGTTCTTCTTACAAATCTGCTGGTTTTAATATAAAAGCATTTAGGGTAAGGATTCAATATGAGGCAGCTTACTTGCAAGGTGTTTTTCCATTTCTCCTAGGTGGATCCAGAAAAACAAATTCTTTATTTTAAGCTAACCTGTTGGAATGTAATTGTGCTGCAAAAACAGCCAATAAGCACTTTCACCTTAGGGAAAGCTGGTTAATGTTTGCATCGCCCTTTGAATAATGATGCTTTAATATATCTTTATTTCTTGACTGTAATTCCTGTTCTCCTTATAAGAGTAACTCTGCTTGACATTGCTTGAATTCTAAGACAGAAATGAGACAAATTAGGAAGAAGTGTCTTGGCAGTGCAGAATGGGCAGGAGGACAAGGTGATGTGATGAAAAATTACTGGTCAGAACAAACTTCAGACTGAGATGCAGAAGGCTGTGTAACAGAATTCTGTTCCAAAACGCTGAATTACAGATTCTGTGGGGCTTATTTGTGCCTGTGACTGAGGACCATGTTCTCAGTTCATGAATCCTACTCCCTAGTCATGACTCACAGAGTTGCTCACCATTGTGCAGCTCTGCAGAAGAAAGATGTGGAAAGGGAAAAAGCAGTGTGCCAGGCACTGAACTGGTCTCTGATGCTCTGCAGTATCTGAGAAAAGTTTTCTTCAGGTCCTTGGAGGGAGGACATTGGAGGGAGCTTTCACGCCTTTGTGACTTGCTCTACCCTGAAAGACAGAATTACTTTTGTATGAGAGTGTTTTTGTAATGCCCCCAACATTTCATTTGTGATGGCAACAGCTGACACAAAGGCAGTGCAGGTAGTGTATGTGTGATACAAATCCTTCCCATGTCTCAGCAGAGAGAGTGGGTGCCTGTGGCATGCTGCTTTTACAGTGGATTGCTGTGCTGCTCCGAGCTCTGGTAGTTACTCTTTGCAAATCATCTCAGCACTGGTTAGGCCACACCTTGAGTCCTGTGTCCAGTTCTGGGCCCCTCAGTTTAAGAAGGACATTGAGACACTTGAACGTGTCCAGAGAAGGGCAATGAGGCTGGGGAGAGGCCTCCAGCACAGCCCTACGAGGAGAGGCTGAGGGAGCTGGGATTGTTTAGCCTGGAGAAGAGGAGGCTCAAGGGAGACCTTATTGCTCTCTACAACTGCCTGAAGGGAGGTTGTAGCCAGGTGGGGGTTGGTGTCTTCTCCCAGACAACCAGCACCAGAACAAGAGGACACAGTCTCAAGCTGTGCCAGGGGAAGTTTAGGCTTGAGGTGAGGAGAAAGTGCTTCCCAGAAAGAGTTGTTAGCCATTGGGATGTGCTGCCCAGGGAGGTAGTGAAGTCACTGCCCCTGGAGGTGTTCAAAAAAGGACTGGATATGGCACTTGGAGCCATGGTTTAGTAGTCATGAGGTCTGTGGTGACAGGTTGGACTTAATGATCTTTGAGGTCTCTTCCAACCTTATTGATTCTATGATTCTATGATCTTTAGTTATTTCTTGTGAAACATGAGGAAGGGGGGTGGGGGAAAAGGTGACTGCAGTCACTTAATTCTACTAAAGGTCCCTTTTACTTCTTAATAGTCACTGATGGGTTTTTTTGTATGTTATGATTTTTTTTTTCTGTAATAAAAGGGTTTGACATTGAAACATTAGAGCATAAACTGCAAGAGGAAGATTAATACATGTCCCACCTTGGCAAGTTTTTGTTATTGGTACCCAAACCTCCAGATTGGTTTGCATAGACGTAACTGAAAGAAGTGTTTGGTTATTTGGATGTGGTGTACACAACCATATTTTCTCTTTGCCACTGTCCTGGTCTGAGATTTAACAGAATGGAATTTGTCTCTAGCCATTATATATAACATACTTAACAGCACTTCCATGATTAAGTAATTGTTGAAATGAGGAGCAGAGCCAAAAAAAGAGAGAAAAAACATGAAGGAAAAGATGCATGCATGTGAGGGAAGAGCTCTGAATGATGAGTTCTGCCTGTGTGAGCCAGAAAGGGGATAAAGGTGAGGGGAAAGGGTAATCCCCAAGCCTTGCATTTGAAAACGTGAACACAAAAGATGAAGGCTCTAGGATCGCTTCCCCTTT